>NC_041381.1:639119214-639253275 GCF_002162155.2 Triticum dicoccoides
AACAGTAGTAACTAGTATCCATGTTTTATTGTTGTGTTTAGAGGTGAACTTAACGGATATTGTCTTTGGAGGCCGAGCTCCATGGAGCTCGGTTTTGAAAATTTTGAATTTTGTCGAAATTCATATTTTCTACATTTAAAAAAAAACTGAAAAAAACACACATATACATGAAGGCATAACACACATGTGTGTAAATTTTCAGGGCAAAATAAATTGAAATGAGGGCTATGCAAAAAAGACAAATCTAGGGCTTTTTTTTGAAACGGAGGCAAAAATATTGCCTCATCCATTAATTAAGAAGAAGAGAGCTGCCAGTTAATTTACGGAAAACTGGGCAAAAACCGTTAGAAACTTGCTCAAGACAATTGAACAAGCACACACATACAATCATGCCAACTACTCCGGAATCATGGAGACACCCGACCACATAGGCACGCCGACAAACACACCCAACACAATTTTAATGTCACTTCCCAACACATAGGTCTCAACATCACAAAGAAAACCCCATTGAGTCGTTGCAACTTGAAAGAAACACATCGATAAAGTCAACGTACACCACCAAGCCCTCACTTGCAGACCAGAAATCTGATTTATCATGGAACAACTTGTGAATTCCCTTTTGCACCATCCTTCTTACTTTTAGTCCTGCTAGATTTCTCCTTGAGGATGCCAGGTCGAGGATTAATACCACCTTTCATGCATTTGTCCCTCAATGCTTTCTCCTTCAAGAGACATCCAATCGTCTTTCCAGATTTATCAGCATCCAATTCTGCGAGAAAATCACAAAGCTTGGCGGCAAAGAGGGCGCCAGGATTAGGTACCACCACACTGGCCACAACAATATCCTCACCCACAGGAACCATGAGTCCGATGGGCTTCGGCGAGTGCATGACACTAGAATCACGACAACTCTTCTCTTCATATAAAGATGCTTGGTTAGGATCTGGAGTGGTTGGAGCGGGAGCCAAAGCGACAGCCGAGGGCACGAGTGAACCACCTTGAAGATGCTCCCCTAGTAGCGGCGAAACAGATTCCTCACACATTTGTTGAAGCTCGGGCATAATCTGCATCACCAGAGCCATTACCACGGTTGTGGCGTCACCCATGGAGGTAGCAGGCGCCGAGGGCTGGGCAGGCAACGATGGTGAACTGGCCCTAGCATGAGGGGAGAAGCAACGGTAGAGCTCCGCAACCCTCTCGTCAGCAAAGTCAACGTCACTATCCGTCATAGCAGTTTTTTTCCCTTCAAATCCAAAGCAACATAGATCTTATCCAGAGCAATCTCTGCACGCTCCAGAAAGCTCTCAAACCGAACCAGACAACCATCCATACGTTCAGCGACATCACGCAGAGGCTGGACTGCCTCCTTCAGTTGAAATGAAGCCAAATCTTGTAGTTTAGAGCGCATCAACTTGACTTGTGCAGCAAGACCATACTGCATGGCTAAATTACTTGGGGTTGGTGATCCTGTGGGAGCAGCAACAACAGATGCCCAAGAATCACAGCGAATCGCCTCGGAATGAGCCCGGCGTGGAGCTGAAGCTTGATGATGCTTATTGATGTGGACAGGCAGCAACAGCATGACATATTTAGACAGTAAGCTGAGCGGACGCCAAGCATTGCGACACCCGCGAGAGCGATGACCGTTCTCGAGGCAGCGGGAGCAGCGAAACGGATCCCTGCAATCAGCGGCACGATGCCCAGGAATGAGACATCTGCAGCATCTACCTTTGAGCCAAGCGGGGATGGCACGGGGAGCAAAAGCCGGGATTGGCGAGGTCGTACGACACAGGCCGCGCCGCGGCAGCACCTCCTGCCAACCCCCTCCTGAATCCGCCTCGTGTTGTACACACAATCTGCTGGAGTCAACAGTCTTGATGGCAGCTTGCGGCGTTTGGGGGGGCCGTCTCCTCTTCACTGTCCTCGTCGGTGTCCTTGTCGGCCATGGAGGCCCAAGACAGAGGCCGATGAACACGGGACAACTCATCCTCGATGCCATTGGCAGGGGCAAGCAGACTCGGGCACTCCAAGAGCTTCGACATCCCAGCCGGCAGGAGCACAGGAGTGACCACATGCCCGGGCTCATCGAGGCGCGGTGTAGGCATAGGAGTCTGTAGCTGCAGAGGAGGTGGCGGCAACGGCTGGAGCTGCAGAGGTGGGGGCGCCGGGAGCTTCAGATCGGAGCCCATGTCCGCGGGGAGAACAAGCAGCGGCGGTCGGAGGAGCAACCTGAGCCGGTGGGTGGCTGGGGAAGCGGCGAGCGGCGGCGGCGCCGCCGGTGGAGGCTTCACAGACAGCCGCAACTCATGCCCGCATCTCACACCGCTTGCAATGGCGGAGGCAACGGCGTGCACGAGAGGAGGTGAGAGCAGGGCCAGGGCTGGATCCTGGCGCGACTGATACGCAGGAGGACGGATTCGGGCGCGGCGGACATGGAGGTGGCCGGAGTAGACAGATCCAGCCGTCGGCGGCCGTGCGCTCACGCGGCGGCGGACGCGGACGCGGACGCGAGAGCCCCCTTATCCATTCCCTTTCTCCACTATTGACGGGGACTCTCTCCTAGGGCTTTTTAACACATGATACTATTCATCCTCCCAGGCCATGAATTTGTCTTTTTTGTACAGGTAATATTTTAACGTTTTGCATTCTGAAATTTTACACACATAGACATAACATACTTGTTTACTTGCACAATTTTTTTCAGATTTTTTTGAAACCAAAAAGTTTGAATTTTGATTTGTTTTCAAATAAAGGCCTTCATGGCTCCTGGGAGCCAAACGTCCGCTCTCTGAACTTAACAACTAGTCTATAAGGCTGAACATCAATGAGAACACCAGCACAGCAGAGTTCCAAATCACAAGGATGCCACCTGAAGCCCCCGCAGATGGGCTGGAAGCAGAGTTTTGTCAAATCTCCAAAATAGATAGCAGACGATAAAGTAGAGCCATATAATGTTCCATACATCCAAAAGTACCAGATCAAAGTATCAAACTTAAACCTTATAACTTTGTAAGAAAAAGGAAAAAAGAAAAGATAACTAGCAAACCTAGGGGCTTGCAAAACAAAATACTCCCTCTGTTCCTTTATATAAAGTGTATTTATTTTTTCAAAAGTCAAACGAGTGCATGTTTGACCAAGTTTTTAGAAAAATATACCAATATCCACAATACAAAATTTATATCATTTGATTCATCCTCAAAAGTACTTTCATATTTTATCTATTAGGTGTTACAAATGTTATTATTTTATTCTATAATCTTGGTCAAACTTTCAAATGGTTGAGTTGCACGGAAATCGATTCGACTGGTACGCAACTTCTTATGCTTGACTCTAAAGGATTTGAGGCTATCGGAAGGCCCGATCATGGCCACATGAGAATATCAACGGTGATATTCCTCAGGTTTCTGCGATAGAAAACAAATTCCTCATGGCCACATTTAACGGAAAGGTGGATAATTGTAACCATGCCGGATGAATTTCCAACTTGGTTTTAGCAGATATTCTTGTACGCGATCATGGATGACATGATGAATTTTGCATGAATTTCAAGCGGTGACATGTTGCTATATAGTCACAACTTGCGGTAACTTCCCTTGCTCCCAAAACATAATATGCCATGATCATTAGACGATTTTGACACAATTGTCTCCTAACTATTTCTGAATACTCGTGAAGGTCGCAACACTAAGATCTAAGCGGGTTCCTTACCACGTGGTTTGTCCGAGAAAGCATCCTCGAAGGCTTTCTAATAATTCACAAGACCCACCAGAAAAAATATGGGAGTAGCAGTTTTCATAATTGATTTTGAGAAGGCAGATGATATGGTTAATAAGTGGTCGTTTCTTTTCAAACCCTGGGGATGGAAGGATTTTTACTTCTTTGTGATGTAAGTGCATGGAATTATTTATATCATGTCGAAGTGCTTTGTATCACGATAACTTAGGGACATATTTTTAAGGAAAGAAAGATCTCTGCAAGGGGATTCTCTATCCTATATCTATACTATTAAAGGGGAATAGGTAATTTGCTTCTTCGCCTTTAGGGTTTTTCTCTCTTCTTTGATTACACCCTTCCCACGAATTTATTTCCAATTTTAATTGCCCGACATCACATCTGCCACCTTCTGTAATATGGAAACTATTATTATTATTTTTCTGTTTGCAAATTGGAAACGTAGTAACCCCACTAATTTTTTTCAATTTTGTTCGCCCAAGATCACATATCGTATCAATTTACATCCCAGCCCACTAATTTATTTCCAAACTTATTTTCCCAACATCACATCTCCTTCCATAAGTAATATAAACACTAGTTCTTTTTTGTTTGGAAAATTGGGAACGCAATACTCCCACTGATTTAGTTCCACTTTTAGTTATCCAAAGTGTCTGTGGGTGACAGCGGAAGGGGGATTATGACCGAATGAGCCATTGAGATATGGGTATTGGGGAGGCAGAGATAGTGGGCGAAAGGTATACGGGAGACATAGTTGATATAGACCACAAAACTATGCATGCCCCCATTGCAACGCACAGAGAAATTAGCTTAGTTATTTTAGAATTCGATATGCCAACAACTCTGATTGAGAGAGCACAGTCTGAGAGTCTAATTCATAGGATGGTGCCTCATCTTGTTGATGATTGATTCGTCCAATCTGAAATAAGATGATTAAATCATTCTATTTGTGGCTCATGACCTAAAAAAAGCAAAGAATATACTACTTTTGAACAGAAATCCCTCGAGAGAGAAACAAAAATAGGTATCGCTCGCGCCGCCTTCACGTCCAAGAACCCAAGCTTCCAAGTTCGGAAACTTCTTGGCCCTTGAGTCTTAGATCGGACGGAGTTAGGAATTTAACTCCACCCGCCCACCCACACAATAATGGCAGTCATTGCCCCATGGACAGAATCATTCCTAGCCTACCTAAATAGGCACGAACTTCCCGAGGACCAAAACGAGGCCCGCTGCATAGTGCGGCGATCTAAAGCCTATAAGGTCCATAGGGAGAGCTTTATAAGAAAAGCACAACCGGAGTCCTTCAAAGGTGTATCTCCGAAAAGGAAGGGCGAAATCTTCTGGCTGAAATTCATGCCGGACTCGGCGGGCACCACGCCGCAGCCCGGGCCCTTGTAGGCAAGGCCTTCTGTACAGGATTTTATTGGCCAACGGCCCGGGCAGATGCTCAGGACTTGGTCCAACGATGCGTCGGATGCCAGCTCTTTGCTAATCAAAGCCACATGCCACCTACCGCCCTCAAAACTATACCCATCACCTGGCCATTCGCGGTCTGGGGGCTTGATATGGTTGGACCCCTTAAAGGAGGAACCCACAAGCAAAAATACCTATTGGTCATGGTGGATAAATTCACCAAATGGATAGAGGCAAAGCCTGTTAAGACGGCCGAATCTGGACCGGTGATAGACTTCATATCAGGGGTAGTACACCGTTATGGCGTCCCCCATAGCATCATCACTGATAATGGCACGAACTTCATGGCTGACGAGGTCAAACTCTGGTGCAAAAACATGGGCATCAAGCTCGACTACGCTTTAGTCTATCACCCTCAAACTAACGGTCAAGTCGAGCGAGCAAATGGTCTAATCATGAGCGGCATTAAACCCATACTAGTGCGGTCCGTCAAGGAATCTAATACGCACTGGGTTGAGGAGCTCGACTCCGTACTCTGGGGGCTCCGGACCACGCCGAATCGCACTACCGGATTCACACCATTTTTTATGGTGTACGACGCAGAGGCAGTTTTGCCCTGCGACATAATTCATGACTCACCTCGCGTGGGCATGTACGAAGAAAGAGAAGCCGAGCTCGATCGGCAGGACAGTTCGGACACCTTGGAGGAGGAGCGTGACGTGGCAAAAGCCCGTTCCGCATTCTATCAACAGCAGACTCAAAGATACCAAAGCAGGATAACCGACTTGAGCCAAACCCATGGAACGCAGCCCGTCTCCAAAGATTCTACGCCTAGCGCCGGACTCTGAGTTCGTCTCCTTCCTCCGTCTATATTTTGTACTTTAACTGTCTTTTATTTCTCTCCTTCTCCCTCCTTTTTTCTGAAGCCGTTGGAGGCTCGTTTGCGCACTGTTCGCACACACTTGACGCGTTATCCGCGCTCAGTATACCTGGGGGCTTCTTTAACAGAAGCTTATTTATACAGGCTTTATGCCCAACACATGCGTCACACTTCCGCATGTACCTTTTATTCACCATTATATGCATCGATATGACTTAAGTTTTGGCCAAGCTGGGTTGCCTGGCTCCTGTGCTTACCCCTACGTTCCCGATTGTTTGGCTAGGTGGTAAAGGGAGCACCTCTGCGATTGTTACCGCCGGGTCAGCCGGACGTGTACCTCAGACTGGGTGAAGCCGAAAGCTAGCGTTCTTAAGGGAATATTCGGTCGATGAACTAAAAGACGATTTCTTACTTATTCATTTATCTGCCCCCAGATGTTTTTCTGCTTTTTTCGCAGTCCGGACATGCACTTTAGGGCATGCCTCCCAGGGAAAGGAACCCCTAACGGAACTATTCTCCCTGGAAGATGTTTCTTACTAACCATGTAATATAACATAACTAGTTGGGCACTTGTCTGATAAAGCACTCATAACCCTACGCCTAGTCTCCACGCATGCCCCGGTTCTTACATAACCGCGAGGGTATTCGAACACACTCCGGACTGTCGGGTACCGAGGTTGAAGCGAAAAGGTCCGCTACGACAAACGATCTACAATCCGGCTAGAAGGCATTTTACATGTCATTTTGAATTACATAGTCAAATTGACTGATTGTATTCCTCTTCAATACCATCTAATAAGTTGTCTAGTTTATAGTCCCGCTGGGAATACTTTGCTGCCAACTCTACTTGGCCGTACATTAAGCTCACAGGGATCTCCTTCCCATCAGGCCCCACAGGTCCGACCTCGGCCATGTGGTTTGGGTCAGCCTTCGTGTATCGCGTCTTCACCATGGCCCAGGCCTCCCTGGCGCCTTGACGGCAGGCCGATACCTTCCATAGCCGGAAGCGCCGCCGTGCTCCCTGAAGCCTCTCTGCGAGCTCTCCAAGGCCTTCGGGTAGGGAGATGGATGGCCACAAGGCCTGGGCGACGCCTCTCATCACCTGCCGAACTCGTTCGTGTAGTTGCAGAAGCTCGGGAAGTAGGTCACCTGTTGAACCGGGCATTTCCTCTGCAGGACGACCAGTGAGCATACCTACAGACATATTTCTGTTAGTCGACTTCCTCGCCGAACTCTTCTTTTCAAAAGTTCGCTCAAGCACTTACTATAAATGCCGCGACGAAGCCGCCGATTCTCCTTAACGGAGTCAGACAGCTGGGCTCGAACATCCTTTAGTTCCTCACCCAGCTAGGTGTTGGCATCTTGGAGATTATGTTTCTCTTGCCTCACCCTTGTAAGCACATTCTTGCCGGCATTTAACCGACGCAGGAGCTGTTGCTTGTCCGGATCTAGTCCGGCGCCATCTGCAATATTATTGTCAGACTTATATACACACCGTAGTTCACAAACTACTTATCTTTCGAAGTATATATTACCGGAGGGGGTCTCTGTGGCTCCCCCTGTGGCGGCTAGTGCAGCCTCAAGCTGGGCCTTGCACTTTTCAAGCTCCTGAGATAGTCGGGTATTCTTTTCCGTAAGATCCTGCATAACAAATGATCCTTAAATCAGTTCTCCTAACTACTTTAAGTCTCGGGGGCTACTGGCATATATAACTGTCAAATCTCCTCACCCGTATGTCCTTTACATACTGCTTCGTGGCTCTGGCTAGACCATCTTGAGCGGCACGGAGGTGCGCGTGTCCCGAATTGAAGGCGTTCAATGCCTCTTGGGAGAAACATGCGTCACGAAGAACTGTCCGGCGGCGCCTGTGATTCATGGCACTCTCCACCTCGGAGTTGGTGGCGGACAATCTGTCGGCATCCTCTGTCGGAGGAGCATACTACGCACGCCTCGTGTTCACCTCCGCTTCCGGACCTGGCGTTGGAGCCTGGCTGGCGGAGGCTCGATTGGCCATCTCTCCGGACACAGTCCGGCGAGCGCTCTTTTTCCTAAAAGGAGCACCAGCGTTAATATACCTTCCAGGAATCAATCCCGGGAATATGGTGACACGCCTTACTGTTGCGGCGGCGTTTCAATCGGTGCACCAGTTCGGAACTCGCCTTCGATTGAGGAGGCGAGCCAACGGGCACAACTGGGTTACCCACATCCGTATTAATGAGAATCCCGGAATAAGGGGACATGATCTCTGCTTTGACAAGATGTGCCAAAGAACCCGCCTTGCTAAACGCGCTGAGATGGGACGGTAAAAATGATTCCAATAAAGGCTTGGCCGTGGCGTGACGTCATGCTGCAGAATACGTCAGCAGATTGAATTTGTGTAAAGATTATTCTCTCTACGGTGGTATGTGGAACTTATTTTGCAGAGCCGGACACTATCCTTGTGTTCAAAATCTTCTATGAAGTATTCGGAGGAGGAACCCGCCTCGCAATGCCGAAGACAATCTACGCGCCGGACTCGTTGTCATTGAAGCCTAGTTCGGGGGCTATTGAGGGAGTCCTGGATTAGGGGGTGTCCGGATAGCCGAACTATCATCGTTGGCCGGACTCCTGGACTGTGAAGATACAAGATTGAAGACTTCGTCCCTTGTCCGGATGGGACTTTCCTTGGCGTGGAAGGCAAGCTTGGCGATATGGATATGTAGATCTCCTATCATTGTAACCGACTTTGTGTAACCCTAACCCTCTCCGGTGTCTATATAAACCAGAGGGTTTTAGTCCATAGGACAAAGAACAATCATACCATAGGCTAGCTTCTAGGGTTTAGCCTCTTTGATCTCGTGGTAGATCTACTCTTGTACTACCCATATCATCAATATTAATCAAGCAGGAGTAGGGTTTTACCTTCATCGAGAGGGCCCGAACTTGGGTAAAAACATCGTGTCCCTTGTCTCCTGTTACCATCCGCCTAGACGCACAGTTCGGACCCCCTGCCCGAGATCCGCCGCTTTTGACACCGACAGCGACTCAGGCACCCTAGCCGCCGCCGCCCTCAACCTCCCTCCTCCCCTGCTTCCCCGATGCTGCTGGACGAGGCCGGCAAGTGAAGCTCGTCCGACGGATGACGGACAGCGGACTCTCCTCCTTTCTTCACGAGGGGATCCTCGGGCTGAGATGCGACGGCGCGCCTGGGCGTACGGTGATGACCCACAAGTATAGGGGATCTATTGTAGTCCTTTTGATAAGTAAGAGTGTCAAACCCAACGAGGAGCAGAAGGAAATGACAAGCAGTTTTCAGTAAGGTATCCTCTACAAGCACTGAAATTATCAGTAACAGTTAGTTTTGTGATAAGGTAATTCGTAATGGGTAACATGTAACCAAGTAACTAAGGTGCAGCAAGGTGGCCCAATCCTTTTTGTAGCAAAGGACAAGCCTGGACAAACTCTTATATAAAGCAAAGTGCTCCCGAGGACACATGGGAATTACTGTCATGCTAGTTTTTATCATGCTCATATGATTCGCGTTCGTTACTTTGATAATTTGATATGTGGGTGGACCGGTGCTTGGGTACTGCCCTTCCTTGGACAAGTATCCCACTTATGATTAACCCCTCTCGCAAGCATCCACAACTACGAAAGAAGAATTAAGGTAAACCTAACCATAGCATGAAACATTTGGATCAAAATCATCCCCTTATGAAGCAACACATAAACTAGGGTTTAAGCTTCTGTCACTCTAGCAACCCATCATCTACTTATTACTTCCCAATGCCTTCCCTAGGCCCAAATCATGGTGAAGTGTCATGTAGTCGACATTCACATAACACCACTAGAGGAGAGACAACATACATCTCATCAAAATATCGAACGAATACCAAATTCACATGATTACTTATAACAAGACTTCTCCCATGTCCTCAGAAACAAACATAACTACTCACAAATCATATTCATTTTCATAATCAGAGGGGTATTCAATAGCATTAAGGATCTGAACATATGATCTTCCATCGAATAAACCAACTAGCATCAACTACAAGGAGTAATCAACTCTACTAGCAACCCACATGTACCAATCTGAGATTTTGAGACAAAGATCAGATACAAGAGATGAACTAGGGTTTGAGAGGAGATGGTGCTGGTGAAGATGTTGATGGAGATTGACCCCCCCCTCGATGAGAGGATCGATGGTGATGACGATGACGACGATTTCCCCCTCCCGGAGGGATGTTTCCCCGGCAGAACAGCTCCGATGGAGCCCTAGATTAGTTTTGCCCAGGTTCTGCCTCGAGACGGCGGCGCTTCGTCCCAAAAGCTTCCTTATGAATTTTTTTCAGGGCAAAAGACACCATATAATAGAAGATGGATGTTGGGGGCCTGCCAGGTGGCCCATGAGGCAGGGGGTGCGCCCAGGGGGTAGGGTGCACCCTCCATCCTCGTGGCTGTTGGATGCCCCCCTTTGGTGCTTTCTTCGCCCAATATTCTTAATATATTACAAAACCGACTTTCGTGGAGTTTCAGGACTTTTGGAGTTGTGCAAAATAGGTCTCTAATATTTGCTCATTTTCCAGCCCAGAATTCCAGCTGCCGGTATTCTCCCTCTTCGTGTAAACCTTATAACATAAGAGAGAAAAGGCATAAGTATTGTGACATAATGTGTAGTAACAGCCCATAATGCAACAAATATTGATACAAAAGCATGATGCAAAATGGACGTATCAACTCCCCCAAGCTTAGACCTCGCTTGTCCTCAAGCGAAAGCCGGTATCGAGAAATATCTCCACATGTTTAGAGATAGAGGTGTCGATAAAATAAAATACGGACATGAGGGCATCATGATCATTCTTAGAACAACAACATATATATATTGTCATACGATTTCTCATCCTAAAGTAACAATCTATTCACAATGTGGAGTATGAATCAGAAACTTCACTGAAAACTAGCAAACTATAATCTCAGTCATTAAAGCAATTGCAGTTTGTCATAACATCGGAAAGATTCAATATAAGAGCTTTTCATCAAGTCCACATACTCAACTATCATTTAGTCTTTCACAAATGCTAACACTCACGTGATACTTATGGGTATGAAGTTTCAATCGGACATAGAGAAAGATAGGGGCTTATAGTCTCGCCTCCCAACCTTTTACCTCAAGGGTAATGTCAACAATAATACTTTATGAAAACCTACATCCATGTGGATATATATATCAAGATCTTTCCAACACATAGTGCTTGCCAAAGGATAAAGTGTAAAAAGGAAAGGTGAATATTACCATGACTCTTGTATAAGGGTAGATGGTAAAAATAAAAGATAGGCCCTTCGCAGAGGGAAGTAGAGATTGTCATGCGCTTTCATGGTGGGATGCATAAAATCTTAATGCAAAAGAACGTCACTTTATATTGCCACTTGTGATAGGGACCTTTATTATGCAGTCTGTCGCTTTTATTTCTTCCATATCACAAGCTCGTATAAAACTTATTTTGTCCACACTAATAGATTATATATACTTAGAGAGCAATTTTTATTGCTTGCACCAATGACAACTTACACTACAGGAATCAGGCACTTTGCCGTCAGCCATGGATGACGGCAAAGGCATGGATGGCTGACGGTCAGCCAGCAAACGGCAACAGGTCTGGCTGAATACGCTGCGGCAAAGGTCTCCTTGCCGTCCGCTGGATGACGGCAAAACTGCAAAGGGCTTTGCCGTCTGCTGACAGATGGCAAAGAGCCTGGATGGCACACGTGGCAGTTCAGGTCTGTTAAGTGGTTAACGACATGCTTTGCCATTAGCCAGCAGATGACAAAGGCCATTGCATCGTTGCCGTCAGCCAGCAGACGACAAAGATGCAAAGGCATTTGCCGTCTGCTGGCTGACAGCAAATCTGCCAAATAGGCCAGCCCCCTACAGCCCAGGTTGCACAGGTAGCTGCCACATGGCAGCTTTGCCGTCTGCTAGCGGACGACAAAGACCTTTGCCGTCAACCAGCAGACGGGAAAGTGGCTATATAGCCCCTATTTTTCCTGTTTTTTCCCCTAAATTCATTCAATTTGATAGAATTTCACACACACACACGCACACACACACACACACACACACATTTCAAAATAATTTCAACAATCATACCAACAATAAGTTTCCAACAACATATACAAGTTTCCAACAACATGAACATATACAAGTTTCCAACAACATTTCATACAAGTTTGCAACAACATATCCAACAAGTTTCCAACAACATATCCAACAAGTTTGCAACAAGTTTTCATAAATAAAAATGAAGCACAAGCACAAGTAAAATTTTGCAACAAGTTTCCATCAATGCTAGCTTCCTCATCTAAAGCAAATCTGCAAATTAGGAAAGATGAAATTTAGAAGAAGAAGAAGACTAGCTATAAGAAAAAGAAGAAGAAGAAGAAGAAGAAGAAGAAGAAGAAGAAGAAGAAGAAGAAGAATTATTCTTCCTTTTTAGCTAAGGTAGTAAAAATGCTAAGTGTGTAGGTCATTTTAGAGCTAATCTAGGTAAATATGTCATTTTGGAGCTAACCTACGTAGTTATGCCATTTTTGAGCTAACTAAGCATATTTATTCATTTTGTAGGACAAAATGGTAGGTGTAGGTCATTTTACAGCTATCCTAGTTAAAATTGGCCATTTTGGAGCTAGGTAAGGTTATTTTGTCATTTTGGAGGAAAATAAACTAATTATATGATAGTTTGGAGCTAAACCAAGGTTATTATGCCATTTTTACCTAAGTGCGCTAATTATGTCATAAATGAAGTAGCTAAGCTAATTATAGATCATTGAGCTATCCTAGGTTGTTATGCCAATTTTTACCTAAGTGAGCTAATTATGTCATAAATGAACTAGCTAAGCTAGTTATAGATCATTATTGAGTTATCCTAGGTTGTTATGCCATTTTCTAGCTAACAAAGCAGTTGTTAAGCAAAACACTTGGGAAAACTTACCATAATCTGGGAGGTGAAGGACCAGTCGGGGTTGCACCACCGCGAGACGGAGAAGGATCGGTCGATCCTTTGTGGGAGGCGTGCCGCATGAAAGATCATTTGCAATGTTTAGTTAGCATGATGCAACTGAAATGTGAATACTAGTAACTAATGACCATTCAGATGAAACTCATCGTGTCCGCTATAGCAATCTGGGGCATCGGCGGAGGGGTCTGGCCAGTTTTCTCGAACACAGACTCTACATTTTGTTTCCACGAGTTAGTCATATTAGTTAGTAATGAAACGAATATTACGTGCATGATCTGGCTAGGTTGCGGGAGAAACTTACCACGAGGATCTCGTATAGGGCCCGGTGACCCGCGTCCTTCCGGTTCCTCTCTGCCTCCAACAGATTAGCCATCCTCTCCTCCATCTCCCTCACCCTCTCCGCCGCCTGCCTGGTTGCCTCCGCCATAAGCTCCCGGGCCCTAGCCTCGATAGTGAGCTCCATTGGCCGTGGTCGAGGCCTCATCTCGGGAAGAGACTTTGTCTGGTGCTTCTTGATATCGGGTAGACTTCTAGGACAACATATTAAGACATCCCAAATGGCTACTGAGCCATGTTTCCTCCCCTCACCAGATAGCATCATGAGCTTAGGATCAAAAGGACTCTGGCTTGGGTTGAAGTCCTCACCTTCCATATTCTTCCCCCAGTCTTTGTACCTCACAAGCTTGTCGTGGGAGGAGATGTTGGTGAAGCTCTCTGGATGATTGAGGTCATCCTCCGAGAATGCCTTGGCCTTCTTGTACGGGGCAGTATGGGCCATGGCATAGAGGCCATACAGCGACGGCACCTCCTTCTTGTCGTGTGATAACCCGCAAGTATACGGGATAGTTGTAGCCTCTTTCGATAAGTAAGAGTGTCGAACCCAACGAGGAGCTAAAGGTAGAACAAATACTCTCTCAACTCCTATTGGCCACTGATACGACTCTATGCATGCTTGACGTTCGCTTCACCTAGAACAAGTATGAAACTAGAAGTACTTTGTAGGTGTGATAGGATAGGTTTGCAAGATAATAAAGAGCACGTAAATATAAAGTAGGGGCTGTTTAGATAAAGATGCAATAAAGTAAATATAGCGAGTGTGGAAAAGTGGTGGTAGGAGTTGTGAAATTGTCCCTAAGCAATTGACTACGTTACTAGACCGGTAATCACTATTGCAATTCTATTTGAGGGAGAGTCATAAGCTAACATACTTTCTCTACTTGGATCATATGCACTTATGGTTGAAACTCTAGAAAGCATCCGCAACTACTAAAGATCATTAAGGTAAAACCCAACCATAGCGTTAAAGTATCAAGTCCCCTTTATCCCATACACAAACAACCTACTTACTCGGGTCTGTGCTTCTGTTCACTCACGCCACCCACCATAAGCAAATCATAAGCTTATTGCAAACCCTACAGCGGGGATCCCTCACGCTTGCGCGACACAGTGGGCACCATAGGACAGCACCAATAATAAAACATGCAACTCAAACCAATCATAGCAATTCATCAATCACCGATAGGACAACGAAAATCTACTCAGACATCATAGGATGGCAACACATCATTGGATAATAATATGAAGCATAAAGCACCATGTTCAAGTAAAGGGTACAGCGGGTTGCGGGAGAGTGGACCACTAAATATAGATGGGGGAA
Organism: Triticum dicoccoides; assembly: GCF_002162155.2. Classification (NCBI taxonomy): domain Eukaryota; kingdom Viridiplantae; phylum Streptophyta; class Magnoliopsida; order Poales; family Poaceae; genus Triticum; species Triticum dicoccoides. The sequence continues at coordinate 639,133,898 of NC_041381.1, forward strand.
GGTGATGGAGATGTTGGTGAAGATGGTGGAGGTGTTGGTGAAGATCGCGGTGATGATGATGGCCCCTGGCAGCACTCCGGCGCCACCGGAAGCAAGGGGGAGAGAGCCCCCCTTCTTATTCTTCTTCCTTGACCTTCTCCCTAGATGGGAGAAGGGTTTCCCCTCTGGTCCTTGGCTCCCATGGCTTGGGAGGGGCGAGAGCCCCTCCGAGATTGGATCTATCTCTCTGTCTCTCTCTGTTTCTGCGTTCTCAGATCCTTCCCCTTCACCGTTTTTTATATCCGGAGATCCGTAACTCCGATTGGGGTGAATCTTTCGCCCAGATTTTTCTCATAAAATTAGCATTCTTGTGGCAAAAGAAGAGCGTCAACCGCCTTACTGGTGTCCCAGGAGAGTGCCAGGCGCGCCCAGGGGGGGGGGGCGCACCCCCTATCTCGTGGCCACCTCGGGCACCGTTTCGTGTTGAATCTTCCTCCGGAAAATCCCAAATATTCGAAAATAATTCTTCTTCCGTTTTTTCCCGTTTGGATTCCGTTTGATATTGGGTTTCTGCGAAACGTAAAACATGCAACAAACAGGAACTGGCACTGGGCACTGGATCAATATGTTAGTCCCAAAAATAGTATAAAAAGTTGCCAAAAGTATATGAAAGTTGAAGAATATTGGCATGGAACAATCAAAAATTATAGATACGACCGAGACGTATCAGCATCCCCAAGCTTAATTCCTGCTCGTCCTCGAGTAGGTAAATGATAAAAACGATAATTTTTGATGTGGAATGCTACCTAGCATAATCTTGATCATATGTCTAATCATGGCATGAATATTAAGACACAAGTGATTCAAAGCAATAGTCTATCATTTGACATAAAAACAATAATACTTAGGGCATCCCAACAAACAATCATGTCTTTCAAACTATCAATGCTTCCAGAACGTTATGCCTACAAAATCATATAGTCTTGTATGCTCCCTTTTCTTAACACAAGGTACCCCTCATGCCTATCCCGGTGTCAGCCAACCAATTGTTTCATACTTTAGTATTCTCAAACTTTTTCAACTTTCACGCAATACATGAGCGTGAGCCATGGATATAGCACTATGGGTGGAATAGAATATGATGGTGGAGGTTATGTGGAGAAGACAAAAAGGAAGAAAGTCTCACATCGATGTGGCTAATCAACGGGCTATGGAGATTCCCATCAATTGATGTCAATGCGAGGAGTAGGGATTGCCATGCAACAGATGCACTAGGGCATTTGAGGAAGCCCATCGTTGGAATATACAAGCCAAGTTCTATAATGAAAATTCCCACTAGTATATGAAAGTGACAACATAAGGGACTCTCTATGTGAAGAACATGGTGCTACTTTGAAGCACAAGTGTGGAAAAAGGATAGTAACATTGCCCCTTTTCTTCTTCTTTTTTCTTTTTTTTCTTTTTTGGGTGGGCTTCTTTGGCCCCCTTTTTTATTTAGGCTTCTTTGGCCTTTCCCTTTTTTTATTTTTTTCATGGGGCAATGCTCTATAATGATGATCATCACACTTTTATTTACTTATAACTCAATATTACAACTCGATACTAGAACAAAGATATGACCCTATATGAATGCTTCCGGCGGTCTATCGGGATGTGCAATGATCTAGCGTAGCAATGACATCAAAAAACGGACAAGCCATGAAAACATCATGCTAGCTATCTGACGATCATGCAAAGCAATATGACAATGAATGCTCAAGTCATGAATATGATGATGATGGAAGTTGCATGGCAATGTATCTCGGAATGGCTCTAGAAATGCCATGATAGGTAGTTATGGTGGCTGTTTTGAGGAAGATATAAGGAGGCTTATGTGTGATAGAGCGTATCATATCACGGGGTTTGGATGCACCGGCGAAGTTTGCACCAACTCTCGAGGTGAGAAAGGGCAATGCATGGTACCGAAGAGGCTAGCAATGATGGAAAGGTAAAAGTGCGTATAATCCATCGACTCAACATTAGTCATAAAGATCTCACGTACTTATTGCAAAAATTTAAAAGCCCTTGAAACAAAGTACTACACACATACTCCTAGGGGGGAGGTTGGTAGGAGTTAACCATCGCGCGCCCCGACCTTCACGTAAAGATAAACAATCAAAATACAATGCACGCCAATTTGGTTACATAGTTAGTAGACCATACGTGCATGCTTCGGGAATCACAAACCTTAACACCAACATCCTTACTAAACACAACCATCTACTAGTACCTCCTACATATTATCATCGCTATATCGCAAAACTATTGCATGGAATCAAACATATCATATTCAGTGATCCATAAGTTTATGTAGGATTTTATGAATAACCATGTGAATGACCAATTACTGTCATCTCTCTAAATAGATATAAGTGAAGCAAGAGAGTTTAATTCTTTCTACAAAAGATATGCCCACGCTCTAACAAATATAAGTGAAGCAAAAGATCATTCTACAAATGGCAGTTTTCTATGTGAAGAGAAACAGGCAATCCAAACTTCAAATGATATAAGTGAAGCACATGAAGCATTCTATGAAGCCATACTCAAAAGATTTAAGTGAAGTGTAATGAGCATTATATAAATAAACCAAGGACTATCTCATACCAGCATGGTGCATAAAAGAAAAGTGGAAATGAGGGAGTCCTGGATTAGGGGGTGTCCAGATAGCCGAACTATCACCTTTGGCCGGACTCCTTGACTATGAAGATACAAGATTGAAGACTTCGTCCCGTGTCCAGATGGGACTTTCCTTGGCGTGGAAGGCAAGCTTGGCGATATGGATATGTAGATCTCCTACCATTGTAACCGACTCTGTGTAACCCTAACCCTCTTCGGTGCCTATATAAACTGGAGGGTTTTAGTCCATAGGACGAACAACAATCATACCATAGGCTAGCTTCTAGGGTTTAGCCTCTCTGATCTCGTGGTAGATCTACTTTTGTACTACCATATCATCAATATTAATCAAGCAGGAGTAGGGTTTTATCTCCATCGAGAGGGCCCGAACCTGGGTAAAAACATCTTGTCCCTTGTCTCCTGTTACCATCCTCCTAGACGCATAGTTCGGGACCCCCTACCCGAGATCCGCCGGTTTTGACACCGACATTGGTGCTTTCATTGAGAGTTCCTCTGTGTCGTCATCTTTAGGCCCGATGGCTCCTCCGATCATCAACAATGATGCGGTCCAGGGTGAGACTTTTCTCCCCGAACAGATCTTCGTATTCGGCGGCTTTGCACTGCGGGCCAATTCGCTTGGCCATCTGGAGCAGATTGAAAGCTACGCCCCTGGCCATCAGGTCAGATTTGGAAGTTTGAACTATACGGCTGACGTCCGCGGAGACTTGATCTTCGACGGGTTCAAGCCACAGCCAAGCGCACCGCACTGTCACGATGGGCACGATCTAGCTCTGCCGCCAGACAGTGCCCTGGAGGCCTCACAAGTGTCCGCTCCGACCCCTAGTTCGGAGCCGACTGCGCCGATCGAGTATGGGTGGCTGAACACCTCCTCGGGGGCTGCTATCTCTATGGCGATTGCACCGAACACCAACCCTGTCCTTTGCGAAGCTCGTGACTCCAAGGTGCCGGACTACTCTCAGGACTCCGAACCTTCCGCACCCCTATCGATCGAATCCGATTGGGCGCCGATCCTGGAGTTCACCACCGCGGACATCTTTCAGCACTCGCCCTTTGGCGACATCCTGAATTCACTAAAGTCTCTCTCTTTATCAGGAGAGCCCTGGCCGGACTATGGTCAGGAAGGTTGGAATGCAGACGATGAAGAAATTCAAAGCCCACCCACCACGCACTTCGTAGCCACTGTCGATGATTTAACCGACATGCTCGACTTCGACTCCGAAGACATCGACGGTATGGACGACGATGCAGGAGATAAGCATGAACCAGCACCTATAAGGCACTGGACAACCACGTCATCTCACGATGTATACATGGTGGACACACCTTAAGGAAGCGACGACGAGGAACAACGGGATGCCACGAGGGATCATTCCCTCGAAAAGCAGTCAAAACGGCGATGTAAGTTCCGCTCAAAATCCCGCCTCGACAAAAACAGCGGCCATACAGACCCAGCCATAGAGCGGGGCGAACCGGTGGACGACGAACATGCCATCGCGCAACCGTGCGAACAGGACAACCTGGATAAACAATCAGTCCCCGGCGAGGATAACAGTCCGGACGATCTCACGCCAGACAAGTCACTGGAGCAGAAGAACCTCCACAAAAGGCTCATCGCCACTGCGCGTAGCCTGAAAAAGCAGAAGCGGAAGCTCAAAACAGCGGAAGATGTGCTCAGAATCAGATGGAGAAAAGTACTCAACACCGCAAACAAATACGGCGATAGTCGCCGAACGAAGAGCTACCCAAAGCGAAAACTACTGCCCGAATTTGATGAGGAGGCCGTAGAGCCCCCGCAATCAAAAAGTAGGGAGACCACCCGGTCGGATAGACGACCCCATGGCAAACATAGAACGGCAAACGGCGCCGCACACAAGCCGGCACGCGATCCGCATACGGATTCACATCAAAGAGATGGCCCAGTTAGATCTATCTACGGGCCAAGAAAGAAAGCTCTAGTATGCAATGCAACACATAAGGTATCCGAATGCTATGGTACACCTAAATATAGAGGTGCCGCACACCCCCTATGTTTCACCGATGAGGTTCTGGATTATGAATTCCCAGCGGGATTCAAACCCGTAAACATAGAGGCATACGACGGAACAACAGACCCCGGAGTCTGGATTGAGGATTACATCCTCCACATACACATGGCTAGAGGAGATGACCTCCACGCCATAAAATACTTACCCCTCAAGATCAAAGGGCCAGCCCGGCATTGGCTCAAAAGCCTCCCCGAAAACACCATTGGAAGTTGGGAAGAGCCCGAGGATGCTTTTCGGGCAAATTTTCAAGGGACCTATGTCCGACCTCCGGACGCAGACGATTTAAGTCACATAACTCAACAATCCGGAGAGTCAGCCCGAAAATTCTGGAACAGATTCCTTACTAAAAAGAACCAAATAGTCAATTGTCTGGACAATGAAGCCTTAGCAGCTTTCAAACACAACGTCCGAGACGAATGGCTCGCCAGACACCTCGGCCAAGAAAAGCCAAGAACAATGGCCACATTAACAAGCCTCACGACCCGCTTTTGCGCGGGAGAGGATAGCTGGCTGGCAAGATGCAGTACCAGCGACCCAAGTACATCCGAAGTCAGGGATGGAAACGTGAAACCGTGATGCAGCAAGGACCAACGCCGAACCAAGGGAAACAGCCCGAAGAGCACGGCAGTCAACGCCGGATTCAAAAGCTCTTGGCAGAATCATAAAAAACTTCCCTTAAGGATAACAGGGATGAGCTATCTAACTTAAACAAAATCTTGGACAAGATATGCCAAATCCACAATACTCCCGGGAAGCCTGCAAACCATACCCACAGAGATTGTTGGGTCTTCAAGCAGTCCGGCAAACTCAACGTCGAACACAAGGGGCTTGACACACCAAGCGAGGACGATGACGAACCCCACAAGCAAAGCACCGGAATACAAAAGAATTTCCCGCAAGAAGTCAAAGCAGTAAACTCACTTCACGTGACAAAAGGGAAAAATAGAGCGGTACCCATAGAGGTACGCGCCACACGACCTATCCCAGAGGAGTCCCGCAACTGGTTGTTAAAACCAATCACCTTCGACCATCAGGATTACTCTAGAAGTATCCGGAATGCAGGATGGACTGCCTTGATATTAGATCCGATACTTGACGGACTCCAATTCACACAAGTCCTCATGGACGGCGGCAGTGATCTAAACCTGCTATACCAGGACACAATCCGCAAAATGGGGATAGACCCAACCAAAATTCGCCATAGCAACACTTCCTTTCAAGGGGTAATCCAGGCCCATATGCCCATTGTACGGGCTCTCTACTGCTAGAAGTTGTGTTCGGCTCACCCGACTACTTCCGACGCGAAAAGTTAACCTTCCACCTCGCCCCATTTACAAGTAGCTATCAAGCACTACTGGGACGCGAAGCTTTCGCCCGCTTTAATGCAATACCGCATTATGCATCCCTTACACTTAAAATGCCCGGTCCACGAGGCGCCATCTCCTTAAAGGGAAATATCGAGTGTTCCTCGAGCGCGAAAGATTGTGTGACTGCCTTGACAGCCACACACTAAGAACAACTTCACTAAGCAAAGCACCTAAGTAGGTCGTTCGGACGCGGACACGGTTAGACGAGTCCGGCGTAAACATACAAGGGGCTCCACGCATGTACAACAAGAGACAATAAAGCTCAACTTTATTCATTCTTTGAATTTTACCTTGTTTTTTTATAACGTACATTTTTGCACGATCTTTTTCAACTAAGTTCTTCTCTTTTCCAGATGTACACCGTGCTACACCTGTCCAGGATACGGCACAACGGAGACACAGGCGCAGACGTGTAGTAGGGACCCGTGACAAGGATTCTTTTCAGATTAAGACCCTGCATAAACCTTTTTTACTATATCTTGTTGATACACATCCCCTGGTTTCTTGCTATAACTAAGGAGGAGGCTGACGTTTTGGCATGGGCCACGTCAGAATTTTGCGCGTACCTGGACACCAGGGGCTTATTACCACGGGCATTGTTCGGCCCGTTTTCATAAACACCAATACCTTAGGGAGTGTTTGGCGTCTCGAGTTAGGCCTTATATGCATCAGCTCCGAATCATGTCTTTGGTCAAATGTTGGGTTTGCCCGGCTCCTGTGTTTTGCTGCCTTACGTTTCGCTCTATTGGCTAAGGCGGCACCAGGAGAACTATTGCGATTGTGCCCCGGTTCGGCCAGGCGAGCACCTCAGTAGAGAAAGCCGAAAACTGACCGTCATGATATAGCGTGAGACTGGTCAACCACTCGATGACCCGCCGGAATCTATAGGATTCCTCCGCATTGACGAAGGACCGTTTCCCGCTCAGGCACATACGTGCCCCAAACTCGGGTGAGCGCGGTGCCCCTAGGGGCTATGTTGTAGCCCCACTGTCAAACTCCTATGGCTAAGTGAAAGTGATAAAGCATTATAGTCTGGTTGCCTAGTTTGCTATGCTACCACCTCCTTTATAGGACCAAGACATTGGATCAAGTGTGAAAATGCGCCTTTTCGCAAACACCCCCGCATTATATGCGTGGGTGCTGAAGCCGAAGACTGCCATCTTTTAGGTTATATATACATATACACTAAAAAACCGCACATGAGGTATTTTAATTCTTGAAAGGCACAAGTATAAAAAGCTCTTATATTGTTTCACAATAATACATGTTATTCGAACATAATGTCCTTTGAGCACTGCGTCTCTATTAAACGAGCGCCCTGTAGAATTTCCTGAAAATAGTGCTTGACAGGTACTCGGCTTCCGTCCGAATATCGGGATGCAATATCGGTGGCCTTCATCTCTGCCCAGTATGTCTTGACACGGGCAAGAGCCATCCGCGCACCCTCTATGCATGCCGACCTCCTCATTGCGTTGATATGCGGCACCGCACCAAGGAACTGCTGCACCAAGCCAAAATAACTCTTCGGCTCGGGCCTTCTCGGCCACAAAAGACTCACGACATCCTTCATGGCAAGTCCGGATAACCTATTCAGCTCCGCCCATTCGGCCAAGCGATCGGTTAATGGATGTGGGAGCTCTGGATTATGGAACTGCGACCAAAAAACATTTTCCATTTCGTGATCCTTTGATCTTGGAAGTGTTCGGCCGTGTCCGCGGCACTTGCCGCCAAGTCCAGATAAGCATCCTCCGAACTCCACAGCCGGTCCAACTGAGCACATTTAGGATCCACGAATTTCTTCTGCAGCAGAAAGGGCTTTCCAGCCACGATATCTCCGGCCTGACGCAGCTCCTCCTTCATAGCTCTCATCGCAGAGCGAGCATCCTTGGCCTTGGTAGTGGCCTTCTTCAGGTCCTCTTGCACCACTCGATCTTCTTTTTCAAGAAGCTTACAGCGGTCGGCAGCATTCTTCAACTTCGCGGCCATCTCAGCCACTTCCTTCTTGCTTCGCAGTGAGCAGCCTGTTCAGCTTTTAGCTCTTCGGCCGCCTTTAAGGCAGCCGCATCACTCTTTCTGGCCTATTCCTTGGCCCGGGCGAGCTCCGCCCGTAGGTTCTCCATGGCAGCGGCACCATCTGCATCAAGCATACATGTTGTAAGGCACGGGCATCAAGCTCCCCTACCAGGTGTCCGCGGAGAAATTGCATACCTTGCGACTTGTCAAGTCGCTTATTGACAAGCACGATGTCGGCATCCGCCACGTCAAGTTACCGCTTTAGTTCGGCAAATTCACCAGTCCGGCTAGCCACCGGACCCTTCGCCACCTACATCGGAAGGGCGACACATTATACCTAGGATTATGATCCTCGACGCACTGTCATTTTTGACAACACACCGAGCCTCAGGGGCTACTATCTACACAGGGCGCATTTTTATATGCGGAACTGTCAGAGGGTACATCATCTTGCGTACCTCAAAGCCTATCAGGAAACTTCTGACGGCTTCATGCAATCCGCTCTCAGCGGATGAAATCCTTTCAATCACCGCACCCATTAACGCACGGTGATCTTCTGAGATAGACGCTCGCCCGAGCAGATCCTTCAGCTCCTCCGACCGTACACCAGGTGGTGCCGGAATCGTCCGATGGCCTTTTTCGAAGGCCGGACGCGGAGGGCTTTGAGGGGACATACGACTGCCTTTCGGCCCCGTTGGACTCAGAGAAACCCTCCGCGACGACACCTCAGGGTTGCCCGCCTCGCAGGGCGGTACGGCAGGGGGAGGCGTTTCGCTCTCTATCATCTCCGGACGAAGATCCCGCGAAGATGAGCTCTGCTGAGAAGGGCTGAGATCCGAACTGCAAGGTAAAATTTCGGTTATCTTCATCAGAAATAGGGCAGGGATATCCTTTATTTTAAAATAAACTCCCCTTTTTACTTACGGCTCGTTGGAGGGCTGATCCCCGTGGGGGCATAATGCGGCCGAGGCATCTCTCGGCGCAGGACCCTCTGACGAAGATTTCTTCCCCCGCTTTGAGAACATGGTCTCCGGGTCTTCAGAGGCGGTCCTCTTCTTCCCTTGGATGGAGGGATTCTCGATCCCTCCTCTCCTGACAGCCTCCTTCGCGGAGGCGGTAGCTTCCTTGTTCCCCCCTTCACCCTCTTCCGAAGGTGCAACCTCCAGCATCCTGGTTAACATGAGATCCGGCGTGGTCTCAGGGAGGGGGGCCGGACACCTAATTAACTTTGTCTTCGCTATCCACTCCTGTACAAGGAACAACTCTTTTAAAGGGCAAAGTTCGTAATAAATACGGGATAGTGTGTTCGGATACATGGCTACTTACTTGAGTATCCGGGCGATTGCACCTCAGACCTGCGTCCTCGGTCAAGTCCGGACACATCGCTTGTGATTCAAAGAGAAGCTTGTACATCTCCATGGGCGTCACGCCCATAAAATGTTGGAGAGCTCGTGGTCCCTCTGGGTTAAATTCCCATAGGCGGAGCGGGCGACGTTTGCAGGGCAGGATGCGACGAATCAGCATGACCCGCGCTACTATGACCAGAGTGATCTCCCTCTCTAGGAGGTCTCAAATGTGGCCCTGCAACAAGGGCACGTCCTTGGACGGCCCCCAGTCAAGTCCTTTATTAACCCATGACGCCAGCCGCGGTGGAGGACTCGAGCGAAAGGCAGGTGGCGCCACCCATTTGGTGCCCCTAGGAACTGTGATATAAAACCACTCTTGTTGCCATAGGTCGAGCTCCTCTTGAAAAAAGCCCTCGGGCCACGGAGCATCAACATTCTTGCTTATAACATCCCCTCCGCACTCTGCCTGCTGCCCCTTGATCATCTTCGGCTCCACCTTGAAGATCTTGAGCCACAATCCGAAGTGAGGGGTAACGTGGAGGAAGGCTTCGCATACGACAATGAACAATGAGATGTGGAGGATGGACTCCGGATCCAAGTCATGAAATTCCAACCCATAATAAAACATGAGCCCCCTCATGAAGGGGTCCGTCGGGAAGCCTAGCCCCCAAAGAAAGTGAGATGCGAACACCACGCTTTCGCCGGGCTTGGGAGTGGGAATAACCTGCCCTTGGGCAGGTAGCCTATGCAAAATTTCGCCAGTTAGATACCTGGCATCTCTTAACTTTAGCACGTCTTCCTCCGTAACAGAGGAAGGCATCCACCGGCCTTGCAGGTTGGAGCCGGACATCATCGAAGGTCCGAAGCGCCTGAATCTGGAGCTTTGGGTGTTGGAACTCGAAGCAAGGGGCGGATTCGATTGAGATTGAAAGAAAGGAGCGGGGCCTTGGTGTCTTTATAAAGAGGTTGAATACCAAGAGCCTTCCCCGTGACCGTTCGGGACTCGCCCTCGATAGAGGGGGCGAGCCAACGGGCACGATTGGGTTACCCACGCCCGTATTGATGAGAATCCCGGAATAAGGGGACACGATCTCTGCTTTGACAAGACGTGCCAAGGAAACCGCCTCGCTAAACGCGCTGAGGTGGGACAATAAAACGATTTGAATGAAGGCTTGGCCGCGGCATGATGTCGCGCTGCGGGATACATCAGCAGATTAGATTCGTCCAAATGACATTCTCTCTACGGTGATATATGGAACTTATTTTGCAAAGCCGGACACTATCCTTGTGTTCAAAATCTTCTATGAAGTATTCGGAGGAGGAACCCGCCTTGCAATGCCGAAGACAATCTACGCGCCGGACTCGTCGTCATTGAAGCCTGGTTCAGGGGCTACTGAGGGAGTCCTGGATTAGGGGGTGTCCGGATAGCCGAACTATCACCTTTGGGCGGACTCCTGGACTATGCAGATACAAGATTGAAGACTTCGTCCCGTGTCCGGATGGGACTTTCCTTGGCGTGGCAGGCAAGCTTGGCGATACGGATATGTAGATCTCCTACCATTGTAACCGACTCTGTTTAACCCTAACCCTCTTCGGTGCCTATATAAACCGGAGGGTTTTAGTCCTTAGGACGAACAACAATCATACCATAGGCTAGCTTCTAGGGTTTAGCCTCTCTGATCTCGTGGTAGATCTACTCTTGTACTACCCATATCATCAATATTAATCAAGCAGGAGTAGGGTTTTACCTCCATCGAGAGGGCCCGAACCTGGGTAAAAACATTGTGTCCCTTGTCTCCTGTTACCATCCGCCTAGACACATAGTTCGGGACCCCCTACCCGAGATCCACCGGTTTTGACACTGACAGGAAACTAAATGCAAAATACACTCCAAGACTTGCACATATCGCATGAACGAAACGAATACGAAAACATAACGATACTTGTTGAAGAAAGAGGGGATGCCTTCCAGGGCATCCCCAAGCTTAGACGCTTGAGTCTCCTTGAATATTTACTTGGGGTGCCTCGGGCATCCCCAAGCTTGAGCTCTTGCCTCTCTTCCTTTTCCTCATATCGAGACCTCCTCGATTAGACACTTCATCCACACAAAACTTCAACAGAAAACTCGGTAAGATCGGTTAGTATAATAAAGCAAATCACCACTCTAAGTACTGTTGCAAACCAATTCATATTTTGTTTTTGCATTGTGTCTACTGTAACATAACTTTTTCATGGCTTAATCCACTGATATAAATTGATAGATTCATCAAAACAAGCAAACTATGCATCAAAAACAGAATCTGTCAAAAACAGAACAGTCTGTAGCAATCTGAATATTCACCATACTTCTTATACCCCAAAAATTATATGAAAATTAGTAAAAATATTTTTTTTACATAAAGACAGTGCAAAAGGAATCAGAACCATTTGACGTTCCAGTTAAAAATGTAAAATCGCGTACTACAGCCAAAGTTTCTGTCCTGCACCATACAAACCAACAAGCATTGTAAACATCCTAAAGGCAAACATTGGCACACTATTTTTAAAATACAATGGAATTATACAAGGGTATAGTTATTTTTGTTGAAAAGTTTCTATATTTAAGATTCACAAAGTTTCCGTGAGCATGAACAAAGTTCAAGGCTAGCTCCCACTTCAACAATGCTTGTCTTTCTCACTTTCACTTTCCTTTTTGAAAAGTTTTCGGTTTCCCCTCTTTATTTTTGTTTTTGTTTTTATACTATATAAAAGCACTCAACAGAAATAAATGACTCTCTAAAACTTCCGGGTTGTCTCCCTGGCAGCGCTTTCTTTAAAGCCATTAAGCTAGGCATATAGTGCTCAAGTAATGGATCCACCCGGATCCCAGGGTATGTCAAAGCCAATTTTAATTAACAATGATTTGTGATTTAGTAGTGAGCACAAAGTAACATATATCATGCAACAACGAAGTCTAACTCTCTTCCTATGCATTGGCATGTCATAAAAGAACAATTCATGCACACATAGTAAAGGCCAATGCATAGTATAAGCAGTTTCTTGCAATTTTATCATATTGGAAACATAAAGAGGCGGAGATGTAGTTCCTCTCTCATAATAATTGCAAGTAGGAGCAGCAAGCACATGCATATTATATCTATCAAAATCATCATGTGCAACGGTAAAAGGCAACCCATCAATATAATCCTTAATAAGCACAAACTTCTCCGATATAGTGTAGTCGGGAGAATTCAAAAAGATAATAGGACTATCATGTGTGGGTGCAATAGCAACAATTTCATGTTTAACGTAAGGAACTATAGCAAGTTCATCTCCATAAGCATAATTCATATTGGCATCTTGGCCACAAGCATAGCAAGCATCATCAAAAAGGGGTAATTCAAGAGAATCAATGGGATCATAGCAATCATCATAGCAATCATCCTTTGGTAAGCATGAATGGGAATTAAACAATGTATGAGTTGAAGAGTTACTCTCATTAGAAGGTGGGCACATGTGATCAATCCGCTCTTCCTCCTTTTGTTCTTCGCTCTCCTCATCATCTTTTGCATCCAATGAGCCCACAGTTTCAATTTCTTCTTCCATAGCTTCCTGCAAAATATTAATCTCTTCTTGGACAGCAGAGACTTTCTCAATAAATGCATTAATATTGTAATTGTATTCATAATTTTCATACCAATATCTAAGTATAGCAAGATTTTCTGGTCTATAAACTGAATCATCAAAATCATCAAATGCTTTAAACATAGATTCAATCTCATAAGCACCCATAAAAGCAACAAATTCTTCTATTTGTTGCACATCATAGTAATCATATCTACCATTAGCATAAGAGGCTAAGGTTTTATTATCATTGTATTTGCATGAAAAGGGAAGGTGTGGAGCCTTCATCCTAGAGCAACAAGTATAATCATGTATCAAGGATAGTTGACGAGCATACCAACGCAACATACAAATTTGATCCCATAATAGTTTCCCTTGTTGTGTCAAGCGATAATCCCTTAAGTATTCACGATGATCCAACGTGTCTCCCATAACATAATTGAATGGGGTTTTCTCAGGATTATCAAAGTAGTACATAATATCTTGAACATAACGAGCATCGAGGGTTTTAGGAGGTTCCCCATCTCCATGAGTAGCAAGTACACCTAATTTTTTTGGCATTTTGTGTTCCATATCCATAACTAAAGATAGAGAACAACTTAGAACAAAAAATAAAAATTACTTAGTGATAAAGCAAACAAGCACACATGAGAATATTTACCCCACGCTATTACTCCCTGGCAACAGTGCCAGAAAAAGGTCTTGATAACCCGCAAGTATACGGGATAGTTGTAGCCTCTATCGATAAGTAAGAGTGTCGAACCCAACGAGGAGCTAAAGGTAGAACAAATACTCTCTCAAGTCCTATCGGCCACTGATACGACTCTACACACGCTTGACGTTCGCTTCACCTAGAACAAGTATGAAACTAGAAGTACTTTGTAGGTGTGATAGGATCGGTTTGCAAGATAATAAAGAGCATGTAAATATAAAGTAGGGGCCGTTTAGATAAAGATGCAATAAAGTAAATATAGCGAGTGTGGAAAAGTGGTGGTAGGAGTTGTGAAATTGTCCCTAAGCAATTGACTACGTTACTAGACCAGTAATCACTATTGCAATTCTATTTGAGGGAGAGGCGTAAGCTAACATACTTTCTCTACTCGGATCATATGCACTTATGATTGGAACTCTAGCAAGCATCCGCAACTACTAAAGATCATTAAGGTAAAACCCAACCATAGCATTAAAGTATCAAGTCCCCTTTATCCCATACGCAAACAACCTACTTACTCGGGTCTGTGCTTCTGTTCACTCACGCCACCCACCATAAGCAAATCATCAGCATATTGCAAACCCTACAGCGGGGATCCCTCACGCTTGCGCCACACGGAGGGCACCATAGGACAACACCAATAATAAAACATGCAACTCAAACCAATCATAGCAATTCATCAATCACTGATAGGATAACAAAAATCTACTCAGACATCATAGGATGGCAACACATCATTGGATAATAATATGAAGCATAAAGCACCATGTTCAAGTAGAGGGTACAACAGGTTGCGGGAGAGTGGACCGCTGAATATAGATGGGGGAAGGTGATGGATATGTTGGTGAAGATGATGGAGGTGTTGGTGAAGATCGCGGTGATGACGATGGCCCCCGGCAGCGCTCCGGCGCCACCGGAAGCAAGGGGGAGAGAGCCCCCCCTTCTTCTTCTTCTTCTTCTTCTTCCTTGACGTTCTCCATAGATGGGAGAAGGGTTTCCCCTTTGGTCCTTGGCTCCCATGGCTTGGGAGGGGCAAGAGCCCCTCCGAGATTGGATCTATCTCTTTGTCTCTCTCTGTTTCTGCGTTCTCAGATCCTTCCCCTTCACCGTTTCTTTTATATCCGGAGATCCGTAACTCCGATTGGGATGAATCTTTTGCCCAGATTTTTCTCATAAAATTAGCTTTCTTGCGGCAAAAGAAGAGCGTCAACCGCCTTACGGGTGGCCCAGGAGAGTGCTAGGTGCGCCCAGGGGGAGGGCGCCCCCCCTTATCTCATGGCCACCTCGGGCACCGTTTCGCGTTGATTCTTTCTCCGGAAAATCTCAAATATTCCAAAATAATTCTCCGTACGTTTTTATCCCGTTTGGATTCCATTTGATATTGGGTTTCCGCGAAACATAAAAGATGCAACAAACAGGAACTGGCACTGGGCACTGGATCAATATGTTAGTCCCAAAAATAGTATAAAAAGTTGCCAAAAGTATATGAAAGTTGAAGTATATTGGCATGGAACAATAAAAAATTATAGATACGACGACGACGTATCATTGTGTCGTGCCTGAAAGAGAGGAACAAGGTAAATTAGTAATTAAAGCTAGCATGAAGAATGAAATTGCATGAATCGTTAAGGGCTCGAACCACATACCTAGTGATCCCCATACTCAAACAGGTTGGAGCTCCCTTGATGGTGCGTCACACCTTGCATCTAGGCACGCTTGTCCCTGGCCTTGTTGTGGACGGCTAGCCATTGGGGAGAGGACCACTTATCCACCAACCTCTCCCAACAGTCCATCTTATCCGCAAACCATCTCGGGGGCGCCTAAGTTAGACAAAGAGAAATTTCAGCTTTACGCCTACGAGTCAAATCAAGGAAACTAGTACATGGCCTTAAGAATAGGTAATTACCTTCATGTACTTTTCCTTACTCAGATACTTGACACGACACTTCTTCTTCTGCCTCCTGATGTTAGTCGAGGCGTAGAGTCCCGTACAGCCTGCACCCGAGCCTCATGCCGTGTGTTCTGAAGTAGGCACTTGTACTCGGCTTCAAGAACCATAGCCCCGTCCGCCTCGTGTTCCTCAAGACACCTGTAGAAGCTCTGCAATCAAACAAGACAACACTGATCATTAGTACAATCACTAGGCACTATTGATTTTTAATTCTGTAAAGGAGAAATTACCCAAAACCGCCGTCTCACAATGTCGGCCACCATCTCGCACACGACACCATCGACCATCTCCCCCGGTGGGGCCGAGGCAGCCTCGTACAGCTCCCAGGTGAGTGCTAGTTGTGGAAGCTCACCCTCACCGGGCAAAATGACCCCCCCCCCGGGAAGTGGTACCGGACTAGAGTACCAAGGACCCGGTTGGGCCTGCAGACACCATTTGCGTGTATCCAACCCCTGTAGTATGACCAGGCCAACACATTAGATATTAATTTGAACAAACATGAAGGCAAAAGGTTAAAAAAGAGTAAATGCACTTACTTCTCCCTGTTAGGCTGAATCAACCACCTCTGGTCGCGGGTCGCCGGCACAAACGGTAGCTTAGTACCACCACACTGGTAGACCTTCTTGTCCTTCTCAACCATCTCGCCCTCGCTGCAACTATCCTCAGATAAGGTCTCCTCGACACCATCAGCATGGTCGCTAGTCTCTGATGTCTACTACGCAACTTTATTCTTGTAGACACGTGTTGGGCCTCCAAGGGCAGAGTTTTGTAGGACAATAGAAATTTTCCCTCAAGTGGATGACCTAAGGTTTATCAATCTGTGAGAGGTGTAGGATGAAGATGGTCTCTCTCAAACGACCCTGCAACCAAATACAAGAAATCTCTTGTGTCCCCAACACACCCAATACAATGGCAAATTTTATAGGTGCACTAGTTCGGCGAAGAGATGGTGATAAAAGTGTAATATGGATGGTAGAAATATATTTTTATAATCTGAATAAATAAAAACATCAAGGTAGAAAATAGTAAATGGGCACAAAATGGTGTTGCAATGCTTAAAAATGAGGCCTAGGGTCCGTACTTTTGCTAGTGCAAACTCTCAACAAGGCTAACATAGTTGGCTCATATGATTATCCCTCAAAGTGCAATAAAGAATCACTCCCGAGTTCCTATTAGCGGAGAACAAAAGATAGGAATTGTTTGTACGGCACGAAACCAACTCAAAGCTATTCTTTCCGTTCGATCTATTCAAGAGTTCGTACTAAAATAACACAAAGCTATTCCGTTCGATCTATCCTAGAGTTCGTACTAGAATAACACCAAAGCAAATTCATATTCGTAATACTCAATCCACACAAAGAACTATAAAGAGACCCCAAAGTATCCGTCGGAGAAAAACATGCATCAACCCCTATGCATAGATTACCCCAATATCACCGCGGGAATCCACGAGTTGAATGCCATAACACATATCAAGTGAATCAATAAGATACCTCATTGTCACCTCAAGTATTCATATTGCAAGACATATATCATGTGTTCTCATCTCTGAATATTCAATCCGACAAGACAAAACTTTGAAGGGTAAAGATTCAATTCATCATAACAAGAGTATAGAGGGGAGAAACATCATATGATCCGACTATATTAACAAAGCCCATGATATAGATCACGAGAGAGAGAGAGAGAGAGAGAGAGAGAGAGCAAGAGATCAAACACATAGCTACTGGTACAAACCCTCAGCCCCGAGGGTGGTCCCTTCTCATCGTGGTGGCCGTCGGGATGAGGAAGATGGCCACCAGAGATGATTCCCCCCTCCCACAGGGTGCCGGAACGGGGTCTAGATTGGTTTTCGCGGATACAGAGACCTTGCGGCGGCGGAAATTATGATCTAGGGCTACCCCCGAAGGATTTTGGAATATTTGGGAATTTATAATGCAAAGAGGGGGTGCGGGAGGCCACCGAGGTGGGCACAACCCACCTGGGCGCGCCAGGGGGCCCTGGCGTGCCCTGGTGGGTTGTGCCCCCCTCGGTGCACCCCCCAGGTGTAGCTCAGGCCCATTGGGTTCCTTCTGGTCCAGAAAAAATCTCCAAAAAGTTACGCGGTGTTTGTACTCTGTTTGATATTGATTTCCTGCGATGTAAAAAACAAGCAAAAAAACAGCAACTCGCACTGGGCACTGGGTCAATAGGTTAGTCCAAAAAAATGATATAAGTTGCTATAAAATGATTGTAAAACACCCAAGAATGATAAAATAACAGCATGAATACTTCATAAATTATAGATACGTTGGAGACGTATCAGCATCCCCAAACTTAATTCCTACTCTTCCTCGAGTAGGTAAATGATAAAAAAATAATTTATGAAGTGTGAATGCTAGCAAAGTGCTTAAGTTTGATCAATGATAATTTCAATCACTTTTTCTTGCATCATAACAACAATTCTTTCTTATAAAACTTCTCATGTTATAGTAGCAACCAATTCACATGTTAAGGTTCAAACAATGAACTCTCTTGAAACTCAACAACCTATGTTCTCAGTCACCAAGCAATTGCAATTCAACTTATTAAATAGAGTTTAAGTAAGAGCTCCACATACTCAACCATCTTATAGTCTTCTATGATTGCTAACACTCACCACATAACATGAGCAAAACGTTTCAACCGGACACATAGAAAGATAGGGGCTTATAATTTCGCCTCCCAACGTATTCACCTTTGGGTGATGTCAACAATTATAACTCATGCTACCCATATTCAACTAGACATATGTGCCTAGATCTTTCCTCGCCACATGATGCTTGCGAAAGGAGAAAAATAAAAAGGAATAGAGAGAAAAACTTTGACTCTTTGCATAAAAGTAAATACTGAAAAGTAAATGATAGGCCCTTCGTAGAGGGAAGCAGAGGTTGCCATGCGCTTATTTGTTTGTATGCTCAATCCCTTAGTGCAAAAGAATGTCACGTTGTATTGCCCCTTAAGATGGCAACCTTTATTATGCAGTCTATCAATTTTATTCTTTGCCATCCTAGTTTGTACAACGCTCAATTTTCTCTTACTCTAAATGATCTCACACTTTTAGAAGCAATTTTTATTGCCTTATTGCACTGATGAAAACTTACTTGAAGGATCTTGCTCAATCCTTAGGTAGGTATGGTGGACTCTCAAAACAAAATTTGGGTTTAAGGGTTTTTGGATGCACAAGTAGTATCTCTACTTGGTGCGGAATTTTTGTCTAGCAAAGATAGGGGGCAAGCACCACATGTTGAAGGATCTATGGCAATATAACTTCTACGTGAATATGAACAAACATAAATCATTATGTTTTCTTCCTTGTCCAACGTCAACAATTTTGGCATATAATATTTTGATGGGTGCTCACAATCACAAAAGATTTCCAAGATAATATATTTGCATGTGAAAGTTCTCTTCCTTATACTAATTATTCATGAATTGCTTGTATGACCAATATTGTGATTGTCAAGCTTAAAAATCTTTCACTTCCTAAACCCAATGTGAATATACCACTAGGCATGATAAGATTTCAACTTCATAACATTCAATTTATTCAACAATTTACTCATAGGATATAAGTGAAGCACTAGAGCAGTTCCATAGAGAAGAGCTTCGTTGACGGGATGTGAATGCCACTTACCTAGCCTCCTATTTGAGGAATCTATTTTATTTAAAAACTTTCAGTTCTAAGTATTTTATTAAAACAACAAGCAAAATGAAAATAAAATGACATGTCAAGAGTAGCACAACTCATGTGAAGAGCAAAATCTTAGGCTCAACCGATACTAACCAATAATTGTTGAAGAAGAAAGGTGGAATGCCTACCGGGGCATCCCCAAGCTTAGATGCTTGAGACTTATTGAAATACTAGCTTGGGATGCATTGGGAATCCCCAAGCTTGAGCTTTTGTGTCTCCTTAATTCCTCTTATATCACGGTTTCCCTAAATCTCAAAAACTTCATCCACACAAAACTCAACAAGAACTCATGAAATAAGTTAGTATAAATCGGTGCAAAACCTTATCATTCTCTACTGTAGAAAATAACTAAAATTATTATTCAACATTGCATACTAAATGCCTCTGCATATTTAATACTCCTATCCTCAAATAGGATCATTAAACAAGCAAACATATGCAAACATAACGGCAATGTGCCAAAACAGTACAGTCTGTAAAGAATGCAAGATTCATCGTACTTCCCTAACTCCAAAAAATATGAGAAAAATACTAAACTGTAGAAAATTTATCAGATCTTGTTTTGAAAAAAAATTCAACAATTTATCATATTCTGACTTTTCTAGGAATTTTTGCAACATCGATAAACTTTCTATTTTCAAGCAGCAACAAGTATACTTGCATAATAAGCATGGCAAAGGCTATCATTGCCACTTTTATTGAAATAAAAGATGCAAAACATTATTGTAAATAACGGCAAGCAAATCCTAGCAAAATAAATTGACGCTCCAAGAAAAACATATATCATGTGACGAAGGAAAACATAGCTCCAAGTGAGGTTACCGATAATGTTGGAGACGAAAGAGGGGATGCCATATGGGGCATCCCCAAGCTTAGTTGCTTGGATCTTCCTTGAATATTACCTTGGGGGTGACTTGGGCATCCCCAAGCTTAGGGTCTTGTCACTCCTTATTCTCGTCATATCGACATCTCACTCAAAACTTGAAAACTTCAATCACACAAAACTTAACGGAACCTTGTGAGATAGGTTAGTATGATAAAGAGCAAACCATTTCACTTTTGGTACTGTCAAAGACAGGATTCATAATTTTTTCCACAAAATTCCTAATGTAGCATATCATTTCCACAATTTAAATTGAGCAATATAAGCCATAGAAACAAGGAAACAAGCAAACTATGCATTGAAAACAGAATCTGTCAAAAACAGAACAGTCTGTAGTAATCTGTACTCAAACCATACTTCTGCTACTCCAAAAATTATGAAAGAAATTGTACCAAGTGAGAAATTTGTATATTAATCTTCTGCAAAAATAATCAACTCAAAATTACTCTTCTGTTAAAAATGAGAGCTATTTTCGTGATCACAACAGTTTCTGTTTTTCAGCAAGATCAAATCAACTATCACCCAACATGATCCCAAAGGCTTTACTTGGCACTTTATTGAAACAAAGACAATAAAAAATGATTAATACAGTAGCCTAATCAAGTGAACATACAAAAACAGCAGGTAAAAGTGTTGGGTTGTCTCCCAACAAGTGCTTTTCTTTAATGCCTTTTAGCTAGGCATGATGATTTCAATTATGCTCGCATAAAGGATAATAATTGAAACACAAAGAGAGCATCATGAAGCATATGACTAGCACATTTAAGTCTAACCCACTTCCTATGCATAGGGATTTTGTGAGCAAACAACTTATGGGAACAACAATCAACCAGCATAGGAAGGCAAAACGAGTGCAACTTCAAGATTTTCTACACATAGAGATGAAACTTGATATTATTGCAGTTCCTACAAGCATAAGTTCCTCCCCCATAATAATTTTCAGTAGCATCATGAAGAAATTAAACAATATATCCATCACATAAAGCATCCATTTCATGATACATAAGCATAGCAATTTTGTTACTCTCCACATAAGCAAATTTATTCTCATGAATAGTGGTGGGAGCAAAATCAAAAAAATAACTATCATGAGATTGAAAATTAAAATCATGATGACAAGTTTCATGGGTATAGTCATTCAATATAGCATACGTGTCATCACCATAATCATCATAGATAGTAGGCATGCTTTCATCATAATAAATTTTCTCATCGAAACTTGTGGGACTAAAAATATCATCTTCATCAAACATAGCACCCCAAGCTTATGGCATAAGGGATATTCAAAGAATTCATACTATCAACACTACAATAATGCTCATCATTCCTACATTCTATGTCAAACATTTTATAGAATTCTTATTCTAACAACTGAGCACAATTTTCCCTTCCATCATTTTTACGAAAGACATTATAAAGACGAATAATATGATGCAACCTCAATTCCATTTTTATGTAGTTTTCTTTTATAAACCAAACTAGTGAATAAACAAGAAACTAAAAAATTTGATTGCAAGATCTAAAGATATACCTTCAAGCACTCACCTCCCCGACAACGGCGCCAGAAATGAGCTTCATTGACGGGGTGTGAGTGCCTCTTTCCTAACCTCCCCGGTAACGGCGCCAGAAAAGGGCTTGATGTCTACTACGCAACTTTATTCTTGTAGACACGTGTTGGGCCTCGAAGCGCCGAGTTTTGTAGGACAGTAGCAATTTTACCTCAAGTGGATGACCTAAGGTTTATCAATCCGTGAGAGGTGTAGGATAAAGATGGTCTCTATCAGACGACCCTGCAACCAAATACAAGAAATCTCTTGTCTCCCCAACACACCCAATACAATGGCGAATTGTATAGGTGCACTAGTTTGGCGAAGATATGATGATAAAAGAGTAATATGGATGGTAGAAATATATTTTTATAATCTTAAAAAATAAAAACAACAAGGTAGCAAATAGTAAACAGACACAAAAATGGTGTTGCAATGCATAAAAATGAGGCCTACGGTCCATACTTTCGCTAGTGCAACCTCTCAACAATGCTAACATAGTTGGATCATATGATTATCCCTCAAAGTGCAATAAAGAATCACTCCCGAGTTCCTATTAGCGGAGAACAACAGATAGGAATTGTTTGTAGGGCATGAAACCAACTCAAAGCTATTCTTTCAGTTCGATCTATTCAAGAGTTCGTACTAAAATAACACAAAGCTATTTTTCCATTCGATCTATCCTAGAGTTCGTACTAGAATAACACCAAAGCAAATTCATATTCATAATACTCAATCCACACAAAGAACTATAAAGAGACCCCAAAGTATCCGTGAGAGAAAAACGTGCATCAACCCCTATGCATAGATTACCCCAATATCACCGCGAGAATTCGCGAGTTGAATGCCATAACACATATCAAGTGAATCAATAATATACCTCATTGTCACCTCAAGTATTCATATTGCAAGACATATATCATGTGTTCTCATCTCCGAATATTCAATCCGACAAGACAAAACTTTGAAGGGTAAAGATTCAATTCATCATAACAAGAGTATAGAGGGGAGAAACATCATACGATCCGACTATATTAACAAAGCCCATGATATAGATCACGAAAGAGAGAGAGAGAGAGAGAGAGAGAGAGAGAGAGAGAGAGAGAGAGAGAGAGATCAAACACATAGCTACTGGTACAAGCCCTCAGACCTGAGGGTGGACTACTCCCTCCTCATCATGGTGGCCGCCTGGATGATGAAGATGGCCACCGGAGATGATTCCCCCCTCCGGCATGGTGCCAGAATGGGGTCTAGATTGGTTTTTACGGATACAGAGACCTTGCGGTGTTGGAACTTTTGATCTAGGGCTACCCCCGAAGGGTTTTGGAATATTTGGGAATTTATGGTGCAAAGAGGGGGTGCAGGAGGCCACCGAGGTGGGCACAACCCACCTGGGTGCGCCAGGGGGCCTTGGCGCACCCTGGTGGCTTGTGCACCCCTCGGGGCAACCCCAGGTGTAGCTCAGGCCCATTGGGTTCCTTGTGGTCCAAAAAAATCTTCAAAAAGTTACGCGGTGTTTGGACTCCGTTTGATATTAATTTCCTGCGATGTACAAGCAAAAAACAGCAACTGGCATTGGGCACTGGGTCAATAGGTTAGTCCCAAAAAATGATATAAAGTTGCTATAAAATATTGTAAAACACCCAACAATGATAAAATAATAGCATGAATACTTCATAAATTATAGATACGTTGGAGATGTATCAGTCTCCGGAGGCACGTGTGACGAAGACTCTGTGACCCGAGTCTCATGGGAGGAAGATCGTGGGACCCGAGTCTCCTGGGAGAAAGACACTGGGACCCAAGGCTCAGCGACCAGAGGCTCGTCAACCCGACACTCGTGGACCGGAGTCCGACACGGGTCCAGGTCAAACGGGTCCACCTGAGATGGAGCACTCCGGTGGTCCGGAGACTCAGCGGGGGGTGGCGGCAAGGAAAGTAGAAGAACCTTCCTACCTGTGACGCCCCCGATTCAATCGTACACTAATCATACATGCAAATGTGTACGATCAAGATCAGGGACTCACGGGGAGATATCACAACACAACTCTAGACACAAATTAAAATAATACAAGCTTTATATTACAAGCCAGGGGCCTCGAGGGCTCGAATACATAAGCTCGAGAACACAAGAGTCAGCGGAAGCAACAATATCTGAGTACAGACATAAGTTAGACAAGTTTGCCTTAAGAAGGCTAGCACAAAAGCAACATTGATCGAAAAGGCAAGGCCTTCCGCCTGGGAGCCTCCTAACAACTCCTGGTCGTCGGCGGTCTCCACGTGCTAGTAGGCACCCTCGGGGTAGTAGCAGTCGTCAAAGGTGTCATCTGGCTCCTGGACTCCGTCATCTGGTTGCGTCGTCCGAGAAGAATGGAAAAAGGGGAAAAGAGGGAGCAAAGCAACCGTGAGTACTCATCCAAAGTACTCGCAAGCAAGGATCTACACTACATATGCAACATTATCAAAGGAAGGCCGTATATGTGGACTGGGCTGCAGAAATGCCAGAATAGAGAGAAGGTCTAGTCCTATTGAAGACTAGCATCTTCTGGAAACCATCATCTTGCAGCAAACAGGAGGGAGTAGAGTAGCATAAAGTAAAGTAGTAGTAGTGTTATCAACCTCGGCCAAAGATCCTTTCTCGACTCCCTGCGAGAAAGCAATCCCAGAGCCATACTATCCAGTTATCACCTCATCACAATCCAGTTCTCATCACAAGTATCCAGTTCTAGTTGTATCGATCGGGATACAACTCCAAGTGTCCGTTACTGTAGGACAGGCTATCGATAGATGTTTTCTTCCCTGCAGGGGTGCAACTGTTGGGGAACGTAGTAATTTCAAAAATTTCCTACGCACACGCAAAATCATGGTGATGCATAGCAATGAGAGGGGAGAGTGTAATCTACATACCCTTGTAGACCGAAAGCGGAAGCGTTAGAACAACGCGGTTGATGTAGTCCTACGTCTTCACGGCCCGACCGATCAAGCACCGAAACTACGACACCTCCGAGTTCTAGCACACGTTCAGCTCGATGACGTCCCTCGAACTCCGATCCAGCCGATTGTCGAGGGAGAGTTCCGTCAGCACGACGGCGTGGTGACGATCTTGATGTTCTACCGTCGTAGGGCTTCGCCTAAGCACCGCTACAATATTATCGAGGAGGACTATGGTGGAGGGGGGTACCGCACACGGCTAATAGATCTCAAGGATCAATTGTTGTTGTCTTTGGGGTGCCCCCCTGCCCCCATATATATAGGAGCAAGGGGGGAGGTGGCCGGCCTTTGGAGGAGGCGCACCAAGGGGGGAGTCCTAGTCACACCGGGAGTAGGACTCCTCCTTCCCTTGTTGGAGAAGGAAAGAGGAGGAGTAGGACTCCTCCTTTCCTTGTTGGAGAAGGAAAGAGGAGGAGAGGGAGAAGGAAAAGTGGGCTGCCCCCCTTGTCCAATTCGGACCAGAGGGGGTGCGCAGGCCTCCTTCCTTTTGGCCTCTCTCCTCTATTCCCGTATGGCCCAATAAGGCCCATATACTCCCTGGCGAATTCCCGTAACTCTCCGGTACTCCAAAAAATACCCGAATCACTCGGAACCTTTCCGAAGTCCGAATATAGTCCTCCAATATATAGATCTTTACGTCTCGACCATTTCGAGACTCCTCGTCATGTCCCAGATCTCATCCGGGACTCCGAACTCCTTCGGTACATCAAAACTCATAAACTCATAATATAACTGTCATCGAAACCTTAAGCGTGCGGACCCCACGGGTTCGAGAACAATGTAGACATGACCTAGAACTATTCTCGGTCAATAACCAATAGCGGAACCTGGATGCTCATATTGGCTCCCACATATTCTACGAAGATCTTTATCGGTCAGACCGCATAACAACATACGTTGTTCCCTTTGTCATGTGTATGTTACTTGCCCGAGATTCGATCGTCGGTATCCAATACCTAGTTCAATCTCGTTACTGGCAAGTCTCTTTACTCGTTACGTAATGCATCATTCCGTAACTAGAAAGGATCCATCTTAGCAACTTTCCAATTTGGGTGAAGGTATAATTACCTCATCAAGTTCTACTTTCCTCCCACTCACTTCTTTCGAGAGAAACTCCTTCTCTAGAAAGGATCCATCTTAGCAACGAATAACTTGCCTTCGGATCTGTGATAGAAGGTGTACCCAATAGTTTCCTTTGGGTATTATATGAAGACGCACTTCTCCGATTTGGGTTCGAGCTTATCAGGTTGAAAAACTTTTTCATATAAGCATCGCAACTCCAAACTTTATGAAACGACATCTTAGGTTTACTGCTAAACCATAGTTCATATGGTGTCATCTCAACGGATTTAGATGGTGCCCTATTAAATGTGAATGCAGCTGTCTCTAATGCATAACCCCAAAACGATAGTGGTAAACCGATAAGAGACATCATAGATCGCACCATATCTAGTAAAGTACGATTACGACATTCGGACACACCATTACATTGTGGTGTTCCAGGTGGCGTGAGTTTGTGAAACTATTCCACATTGTTTTAATTGAAGACCAAACTCGTAACTCCAATATTTGTCTCTGTGATCAAATCACAGAAACTTTATTTTCTTTTTACGATGATTCTCCACTTCACTCTGAAATTCTTTGAACTTTTCAAATGTTTCAGACTTGTGCTTCATTAAGTAGATATACCCATATCTTCTCAAATCATCCGTGAAGGTCAGAAAATAACGATACTTGCCACGAGCATCAACACTCATTGGATCTCATACATCAGTATGTATTATTTCCAATAAATCTGTTGCTGGCTCCATTGTTCCGGAGAACGGAGTCTTAGTCATCTTGCCCATGAGGCATGGTTCGCAAGCATCAAGTGATTCATAATCAAGTGATTCCAAAAGCCCATCAGCATGGAGTTTCTTCATGCGCTTTACACCAATATGACCTAAACGGCAGTGCCACAAATAAGTTGCACTATCATTATTAACTTTGCATCTTTTGGCATCAATATTATGAATATGTGTATCACTACGATCGAGATTCAACAAACTATTTTCATTGGGTGTATAACCATCGAAGGTTTTATTCATGTAAACAGAACAACAATTATTCTTTGACTTTAAATGAATAACCGTATCGCAATAAACATGATCAAATCATATTCATGTTCAACGCAAACGCCAAATAACATTTATTTAGGTTTAACACTAATCCCGAAAGTATAGGGAGTGTGCGATGATGATCATATCAATCTTGGAACCACTTCCAATACACATCGTCACTTCACCCTCAACTAGTCTCTGTTTATTCTGTAACTCCTGTTTCGAGTCACTAACTTTTAGCAACCGAACAAGTATCAAATACTCAGGGGCTACTATAAACACTAGTAAGGTACACATCAATAATCTGTATATCAAATATACCCTTGTTCACTCTGCCATCCTTCTTATCCACCAAATATTCAGGGTATTTCTGTTTCAAGTGACCATTTCCTTTGCAGTGTAAGCACTCGGTTTTAGGCTTTGGTTCAGCTTTGGGCTTCTTCGTGGGAGTAACAACTTGCTTGTCATTCTACTTGAAGTTCCCCTTTCTTTCCCTTTGCCCTTTTCTTGAAACTAGTGATCTTGTCAACCATCAACACTTGATGCTCTTTCTTGATTTCTACCTTCGTCGATTTCAACATCACGAAGAGCTCGGGAATCGTTTTCGTCATCCCTTGCATACTATAGTTCATCACGAAGTTCTAGTAACTTAGTGATGGTGACTAGAGAATTCTATCAATCACTATCTTATCTGGAAGATTAACTCCCACTTGATTCAAGCGATTGTAGTACCCAGACAATTTGAGCACATGCTCACTAGTTGAGCGATTCTCCTCCATCTTTTAGCTATAGAACTTTGTTGGAGACTTCATATCTCTCAACTCGGATATTTGCTGGAAATATTAACTTCAACTCCTGGAACATCTCATATGGTCCATGACGTTCAAAACGTCTTTGAAGTCCCGATTCTAAGCCGTTAAGCATGGTGCACTAAACTATCAAGTAGTCATCATATTGAGCTAGCCAAACGTTCATAACGTCTGCATCTGCTCCTGCAATAGGTCTGTCACCTAGCGGTGCATTAAGGACATAATTCTTCTGTGCAGCAATGAGGATAAACCTTAGATCATGGATCCAATCCGCATCATTGCTACCAACATATTTCAACACAATTTTCTCTAGGAACATATCAAAATAAACATATGAAAGCAACAATGCAAGCTATTGATCTACAACATAATTTGCAAAATACTACCAGGACTAAGTTCATGATAAATTTAAGTTCAATTAATCATATTACTTAAGAACTCCCACTTAGATAGACATCCCTGTAATCCTCTAAGTGATTATGTGATCCATATCAACTAGACCATGTCCGATCGTCACGTGAGATGGAGTAGTTTCAACAATGAACATCAATATGTTGATCATATCTACTATACGATTCACGCTCGACCTTTCGGTCTCCGTGTTCCGAGGCCATATCTGTTATATGCTAGGCTCGTCAAGTTTTAACCTGAGTATTTCGCGTGTGCAACTGTTTTGCACCCGTTGTATTTGAACGTATAGCTTATCAGACCCGATCATCACGTGGTGTCTCAGCATGAAGAACTTTCACAATGGTGCATACTCAGGGAGACCACTTCTTGATAATTTAGTGAGAGATCATCTTAAAATGCTACCGTCAAACTAAGCAAAATAAGATGTATAAAAGATAAACATCACATGCAATCAATATAAGTAATATGATATTGCCATCATCATCTTGTGCTTGTGATCTCCATCTCCAAAGTACTGTCATGATCTCTATCGTTGCCGGCACGACACCATGATCTTCATCATCTTGATCTATATCAATGTGTCGTCACATGGTCGTCTCGCCAACTATTGCTCTTGCAACTATTGCTATCGTATAGCGATAAAGTAAAGCAATTATTTGGCACTTGCATCATATGCAACAAAGAGACAACCATAGGGCTTGTGCCAGTTGCCGATAACTTCAACAAAACATGATCATCTCATACAACAACTTATATCTCATCACGTCTTGACCATATCACATCACAACATGCCCTGCAAAAACAAGTTAGACGTCCTCTACTTTGTTGTTGCAAATTTTACGTGGCTGCTACAGGCTGAGCAAGAACCGTTCTTACCTACGCATCAAAACCACAATGATAGTTCGTCAAGTTAGTGTTGTTTTAACCTTCACAAGGACCGGGCGTAGCCACACTCGGTTAAACTAAAGTTGGAGAAACAGACACCCGCTAGTCACCTGTGTGCAAAGCACGGCGGTAAAACCAATCTCGCATAAGCATACGTGTAATGTCGGTCCGGGCCGCTTCATCCAACAATACCGCTGAACCAAAGTATGACATGCTGGTAAGCAGTATGACTTGTATCGCCCACAACTCACTTGTATTCTACTCGTGGAAATAACATCAACGCATAAAATCTAGGCTCGGATGCCACTGTTGGGGAACGTAGTAATTTCAAAAATTTCCTACGCACACGCAAGATCATGGTGATGCATAGAAACGAGAGGGGAGAGTGTAATCTACATACCCTTGTAGACCGAAAGCGGAAGCGTTAGAACAACGCGGTTGATGTAGTCGTACGTCTTCATGGCCCGACCGATCAAGCACCGAAACAACGTCACCTCCGAGTTCTAGCACACGTTCAGCTCGATGACGTCCCTCGAACTCCGATCCAGCCGAGTGTCGAGGGAGAGTTCCATCAGCACGACGGCGTGGTGACGATCTTGATGTTTTACCATCGCAAGGCTTCGCCTAGGCACCGCTACAATATTATCGAGGAGGACTATGGTGGAGGGGGGCATCGCACACGGCTAATAGATCTGAAGGATCAATTGTTGTTGTCTTTGGGGTGCCCCCCTACCCCCATATATATAGGAGCAAGGGGGGAGGTGGCCGGCCTTTGGAGGAGGCGCACCAAGGGGGGAGTCCTACTCCCACCGGGAGTAGGACTCCTCCTTCCCTTGTTGGAGAAGGAAAGAGGAGGAGTAGGATTCCTCCTTTCCTTGTTGGAGAAGGAAAGAGGAGGAGAGGGAGAAGGAAAAGTGGGCTGCCCCCCTTGTCCAATTCGGACCAGAGGGGGTGCGCAGGCCTCCTTCCTTTTGGCCTCTCTCCTCTATTCCCGTATGGCCCAATAAGGCCCATATACTTCCCGGCGAATTCCCGTAACTCTCCGGTACTCCGAAAAATACCCGAATCACTCGGAACCTTTCCGAAGTCCGAATATAGTCGTCCAATATATCGATCTTTACGTCTCGACCATTTCGAGACTCTTCGTCATGTCCCCGATCTCATCCGGGACTCCAAACTCCTTCGGTACATCAAAACTCATAAACTCATAATATAACTGTCATCGAAACCTTAAGCGTGCGGACCCTACGGGTTCGAGAACAATGTAGACATGACCTAGAACTATTCTCGGTCAATAACCAATAGCGGAACCTGGATGCTCATATTGGCTCCCACATATTCTACAAAGATCTTTATCGGTCAAACCGCATAACAACATACGTTGTTCCCTTTGTCATGTGTATGTTACTTGCCCGAGATTCAATCGTCGGTATCCAATACCTAGTTCAATCTCCTTACTAACTCATGTGTATGTTACTGGCAAGTCTCTTTACTCGTTACGTAATGCATCATTCCGTAACTAACTCATTAGTTACATTGCTTGCAAGGCTTATAGTGATGTGCATTACCGAGAGGGCCCAGAGATACCTCTCCGACAATCGGAGTGACAAAACCTAATCTCGAAATACACCAACCCAACATATACCTTTGGAGACACCTGTAGTACTCCTTTATAATCATCCAGTTACGTTGTGACTTTTGGTAGCACCCAAAGTGTTCCTCCGGTAAATGTGAGTTGCATAATCTCATAGTTACAAGAACATGTATAAGTCATGAAGAAAGCAATAGCAACATACTAAACGATCAAGTGCTAGGCTAACGGAATGGGTCATGTCAATCACATCATTCTCCTAATGATGTGATCCTGTTAATCAAATGACAACTCATGTCTATGGCTAGGAAACTTAACCATCTCTGATTCACGAGCTAGTCAAGTAGAGGCATACTAGTGACACTATGTTTGTCTATGTATTCACACATGTATTATGTTTCTGGTTAATACAATTCTAGCATGAATAATAAACATTTATCATGATATAAGGAAATAAATAATAACTTTATTATTGCCTCTAGGGCATATTTCCTTCAGCAACAACTTACCCACCACGCTCGATTAACTCCGGCCGGACACACTTTCCTGGGTCATGCCTGGCCTCGGCCAAACAATACGCCGCAACCCGACCTAGACTTAACAGAGAGGTCAGCACGACAGACTAAACCTATGCCCCCAGGGGTCATGGGCCATCTCCCCGGGAACTTCTGCACGTTGCGTGGGCGGCCGGTGTGCAGACCTAGCTACCTCCTTAAAAAAAGGTAGGTGCTTACGCAGTCCAACCTAGCGCGCGCCGTTCAGTCACTGACGCCTATTAAGCTTCGGCTGATGTATACGACGCAAAACGCCCATACTATGCCCACGTGATGGTTAGTGCTATCAGGCCAGAGGCCCCTTGGATCAAATATCCAAACCGTTAGTGTGTTGGTAGTGCGGTCATGAGCAGAGACTCACGAAAGATGTGACCCCGTCGCCCAGTCTCGAGGACTTGCGGCAAGGGCTAAGAATGCCCGGCCACGCCTCGTATTCAACTCTCGGGCACCCTCCAGGTCATCCCGTCTCCACATCACTCGCGGGTACCCCTCAGGGTCGACCCGCCTTTCCAAGTAATAGTTGTAAAGTCCAAGTATTCGTGTGTCCAAACATCAAGGGGAAAACCCGAGGAATCACCCCCGGTGAATTCCACTCAATGTACTCATCAAGGTGAACGTAAGAGGAATCACCCCCGAGGTTCACACTTGAGGGGTTGCACGACAGAGTCGTATCGGAAGTGGTTAAGGCGGAATCACCCTCGATGACCACGACCAAATAGCTACACTACAGGGTTAACATCTGAAGTGCTGTAGAGGTCTCACCCTCGGCACTCGATAGTAACCCAGCAGTGTCGAGCAACTAAGGGGAAAGTGGTGTGCGGTGTCGGGGCCTGGTCTTCGATCCCGTTGATCAGGTCTTCAATGATGAAGCAGGGGCAACAAGGACAAGGTGGGGGTCACTGATGGATCACTAACCAACCTATACTAACCAGTTTAGAATAAGAAGGTAAAGTAACAATAAGCAGGCTATGCATCAGAATAGGAGCAAACAATAACAGTAGCAAAATCTAATGCAAGCATGAGAGAATGGAATGGGCGATATCGGGATGATCAAAGGGGGGGCTTGCCTGGTAGCTCTGGCAAGGAGGGGTCGTCGTCGACGTAGCCGATCACAGGAGCAACATCGGTCTCGGGGTCTACCGGGGAGAAGAGGGAGAAGAAATAGTAAATATAAAGCAAACATAGCATCACAAAGCGTAACATGGCAATATGCTGTGCCGGGTGTGACCTAACGTAAGGCTACACGATATAGGTGAAGGGGGAATTCAACCGGGAATGTATTCCCAGTTCCGGACCTATGTCAGACGGATGACCGGAGGGGAATGTTCCATGTTCAGATAGTTAGAGGCATCTGACATGTAAACGGACCGCATATTCAGATTCGTTGGATTTTTCTGAGCAACTCTCGTATAGGAAACATTTTCATCGGAGTTACGGTTGATTTTCTATTAATTTTCAAAGATTAAAGCATAATCTGAAATTATTTAAATTAACAGAAAAGGAATTATGACATCAGCATGACATCATTGTGACGTCAGCAGTCAACAGGACGGCTGTCCAGGTCAAACTGACCCGTGGGGCCCACATGTCAGCCTCTATTAACTCTAACAATAAATTAAACTAATCCAGAGGTTAATTAGCTACTGGACCCCACATGTTAGTGAAAGATTAGATTACTAATGAATTTTATTTATAAATACATTTAATTAACCTAATTATACGGTGGGGCCTGCATGTCAATGGCACTGGGCTGCCCAGTCAGTAGCTGACTGGGTCAACCCAATCAACGGGGCCCCCAGGGTCCACTAGCAGCGAGCCAGGGGTGGGGCCCGCCCAGCCACGTCGGCGGATGGCACCGGAGTGACACCGGCGAGTTAAAACGCGGCGGCGCGGCTCGGGAGGTGGTCGGAAATCACGTATAGGGCACCATTCGTCGAGTTTTCGGGCGCGTTCAAAAGATATGGCTGCGCCATGTCCAACGGTGGTGGTTGTGGCGGTAGGGGTGACCGGAATCAAGCGCAGCGAGCTCATCGGCGGATGGCCGGAGTCGTGCGCGAGAGGAAACAGCGATGCAGTGCGTTAGCAAGCGAACTGAGAGGCCGGGCGAGACGTACGTGAAGCGGCGAGTGCAACGGGCGCTGGCCCGTGACCATTTGGCCACCGGAGGCACACCGGCGACGAGCGCAGGCGGCGGCGACGTGCGGGTGAGCATGGAAACAATGACCCCGAGCACGGAGAGCAGCGGCAAGTGGCGCGTTCGAATCCTCGGTTATGGCGAGCATGACTGCGAGCTCAGCCGAGCTCGACAGCGTCTGTGGCGATAGCAGCATCAACAACGGCGGAGCTCCGTTCGGGCAAACATGGCGCGGCGGCTACGGGTGGCAACAGGCAACACAAAGAGGACGGGAAGGAAGGTGTGGAGCTCACCGAGCGGTCACGAAAGACCCTTGGTAGTTTAGGAGCAGCAGAGCTCGTCGGGGTGGAAGGGGATCGTCGGCGGCCCGAGGAATACGTCGACGTGTTCGGCGACGCAAAGCTCATCGGCTCCCTCCAGCGGCTCCAGAGGACGCAGAAGTCCACGGCGATGCTGACGAGCATGGCCAGGCCGCGTCAAAGGCACGGTGACCGCGGAGATGACAAAGACGCGGCGGCGGTGGCGCTCGGAGGTGGATGGGGAACGAAGGGGAGAGGCAACGAGTAGGCGGAGAGGGCGAGGGGAATCTGGGAGTGGGTGGAGGTAGGTGGGGGAGGCCTCAAGGAGCTGGAGGGGGAGGCTCTTATCTACCCGCGGCGTTGCCGCCGAGGTGGTCGGGCGGCGACGAGCCCCTGTAGTGGTGCGCACCGGGGGACAGGAAGGGGAGGGAGCGATCGGTGAGGGGGTCGGTCGGCCTGCTGGGCCAGTTGGTTCAGGTGGGCCGAAGCCCAAGTGGTGCAGGGCTTTCTCTCTCTCCCCTCTAATTCTCCTTTTCTTTTCCTTAATTACCAGAGAAGGAAAATGATTATCTGGGGACCTTAATGATTTAGGAAAAATGTGGAACTGGATCATAAAAGTCCAGTGCATTTTTAGGCACTGCCACAATTATTTTTGGGAGATGTTTAGATCCATTTGGAATTTTCATAAATGAATTTGCATTTTAAATTGCTGGAATGGCACTGTTATAAATGTTAGTGTCCATTTTAGCATAGGACTAATGTTGTTTTTAATTACATCAAATTGTATTGGAATATTTGCTAAATGATGAACATTTTTCCAGCAACTTTTGTGCAACTTCAAGTTTCACTTATGATTTGAATTTGAATTCCGATGGGAGTTGAAAAGAGATATTGAACAAGGGTGATTAAGCATTCTTTAGCCAAATGATTAGGCTTAATCACAGAGGGTTACTATAGCATGACACTAGGGGTGTTACAAATCTCCTCTACTACAAGAAATCTTGTCCCAAGATTTTAAGAGGTGGAGTAAGGGGGAAGCTATAAGGACGAATGTCTGAAAGGATCAGCATCCGGTAGTTATCTCAAGGAAGGAGATTTTAGAAGCACCAGGACGTATCGAGAGTGCTACATGGAGATTCAACAAGTTTTAACCAGGTAGGCATCCAGCTTATGCCTAAAATAGGTGATGAAGAGGTTCAGAGCAAAGAAGAATAATGTTGCCTCTGATACCAAAATGAAACATGGTGAGGAGGTTAGCTTGTGTATTACATACGAAGCCGAGTGCCAAGTATATTTCGGAATCAAGGTTGTACAGGAGAGTCAGGTTTCGATCCTGTGGAACTGTGGGTTATGGGCCCACCTTGTGGTTCTAAAGTAGGAAGGGCATTGACATATTGCACGGTCATGGTAGCAAGGCATGTCAAAGGATAGCCTGTCAGTTATGTTGGCAACAATGTTGGTGTCAAGGGCGAGGGACGAAGAGAACCATTTTCCTGCTCGTTAAGACGAGGCGGACCAATATGCAAAGTTCTGGTCTATCGGTGGTTACTGGAATGTAATCAACATTAGTAACAGGGTTGTACTCACCGGTACCTCGAGGTATTTTTAATATAAGCAGGGAATTATTTCTGCTTATATCATATAGATAAAAAGAAAGATTAACAAACCAATGGAAAGGAAAATGTGTTTATACAAAAGATTTAGGAGTGTAATTCTTCCCAAGGAAAAGTAGAGCATGGTGTACATGTTAGATCAACAAGTACATCACCATTTGGATAAAGGGGCAAGGGAATTCATGATGTTATCCATACAACGGTGTTTGGATAATAGATCAAGAAACATTTGGCAATGCACTTCCAATGTTCTTGTTGACAAACGGAGTACCACAGTTGTGCTTGGGGATAGCACTGACATGGTCATCAGGTAAAGGTCAGTCTTTGGATACTCAAGGGATCCATCGCAAATTTTTAGAACATCTCATGCAATTTTACCAGGAAAAAGATGAGGATGTGGCCGATGGGTTCAACAGCAATCCATCGACATGTCAAAAATGATGTATTTCCAAAATTGTATGAACTAGTTTGTGTTGGGGGAGGCAAGAATGTTTTCGATGATAACATTAATCATCAAGGGGCAAGGGTGGTATTTCTCATTATGAATTTAATTAATATCCTGGAAGAGCTCGGGATGTTGATGATGATCACGATACATTTGTCGAGAGATTTCATAAAGATGTAATCGATCGGCGATGACATCAAGTCAAAGGAATGATGAAGCAAAAGGTTATTGGAACCACAGGTACGGCACAAACTCGAAAACAAGCTTGTTGTTCAAGGAGAAATGATATGATGAGGAAGAGCGACATATGCTTGGCTCATCGTCGAAAATTGTGCTCCGGGGAGAAGAACCAGGTAGCACAATTAAAATTTGGCACGATAATGATATAGCCAACCTATCTAGGATTGACTAGAAGGATTATTAAACTCGTAAGCAACGAAAATTACTTAGAGTTATTGAATCATAGTGCGGAATCAATCCACTTATCGGTGTTCTCAGTTTGACAAACAACCCAGAACCCTTGAAGTGACAAAGACAGGGGTAAGGTAGTACTCCATCAAAAGTTCATAAAATGTAGTGCAATGACATGATATCCTTGAGGTACCAGGGGTAATACTCAAAGGTAGATCATAATAGAGGTTGGGAGATGTATTGATCTGCAGAAGGCAAGTACTTTAACTTGTCCGAGGAATGGAATCAAGGGGAACACTCATGGTCAGAATCACGGCTGCAAAGGATCAAATCCCAGATATAAGATGATCCTATACCATGGGGATAATTAATTTTTAAGAGAAGCTTCCATGATAAGATCTACATCGTATCCATGGGCATGAACACAAAGTTCAAGGTCGACTCCCACTTCTACAATGCATATCATTTCATTTACTTCTCGCTTTCGATGAAGTTGTAGTGTTGAAATGTTATCTGGCAAAACACCAGAAGAGTAAGACTCGTTAAAAACTCTCGGATTCAAACGGAGTATAGGAGGCATAGGTTCAACCCATAGGGGCATCTTAGGAACCTATTCGACAAACTTCAGAAGTAAACAACACAAGCTCGAAAGCAGAGCATGGTTGACAAAAGGAAAGGGTACAATTACCAAAGGCATTATGTATCTGGGAAAGAACTTCACGAGGTTCTTTGAATATGAAGGACACTATCGAATGATAATCCAATAATGGATCTGGCGATCCACAACAGAGCTGATGTGAGTATCGGTATTCAATCAGAAGAAGAAATAATGCAGAGGCATCGGATTTTGCGAATATCTGATAATTCCAAAGCTTAAATGCAAAGGAATTATGATTTCCAAATCGGGGGACCAGAAGTAGATGCTCTAATCAAAAGATAAGTAAGTTGAAAGGACATAAACCGACAATCATTCAAGGTTTGAATTGCCGAGAACCAGCTCATGCCCGGAGTGGAGTCTGAGCCAGAAGGATAAATAATTACCAGGGAATAACTAATGAATGTGTGCATTCACGCACATGTCGAATCAAGAGGATAAGAATGACAAATTCAAAGGAGTTTAATGAATATTGTTAGACATATGGAATTAACCATAATGCAAGACGATAAGGAAGAACAGGAGCAATAGGCTACTGAGGATTATCGGAAGATCGAATAGTATTCCAAAGAATTTTGTGAGACAAATAAACAACTATGGATGAATGAATACTCGACAAACGCAAGTATTTATCCGTAGGGGTATTCATGTGGCAAAGAACTGCAAGGCAGTAGGCTCAACGGATTCTCAGGGCAACAGAGAGTAGTTCGGGGCATCTTGCAATAACATGAGCAACTAGGGATGAAGGTATGAATGACAATGTGGTTAGTTACCCATAATGATTTATCGGAGGTAGGGATTGCAACGGCGGAGGGTACAAGGGTCTCGGGAAAACATCGGAGAGTATCTTCAGAATCTTCTGGTGCAGCAGACGATCATCTGTAATGTCACGGCTCTCTGGGAGGAAGTGGTTACGAGAACCTAATGTCAGAGTTAGTAAAATGTTTACCCCAATAGAAGAGAGATCAAAATCCCAGAGTATAGACGAGGAGTAAAAGATCCTAATACCACCCAATGGCGATGTGGGACCGTAAGACACACAGCCAATGTAAGTAAAAGTTTTTCAGTGACTAGACTCAACTTTGGCCAAGGAGTTGGAAAGGGGGCTACCTATAGGCAGTCGGCTCTGATACCAACTTGTGACGCCCCCAATTCAATTGTACACTAATCATACACGCAAATGTGTACGATCAAGATCAGGGACTGACGGGGAGATATCACAACACAACTCTAGACACAAATTAAAATAATACAAGCTTTATATTACAAGCCAGGGGCCTCGAGGGATCGAATACATAAGCTCGAGAACACAAGAGTCAGTGGAAGCAACAATATCTGACTACAGACATAAGTTAGACAAGTTTGCCTTAAGAAGGCTAGCACAAAAGCAACATTGATCGAAAAGGCAAGGCCTTCCGTTTGGGAGCCTCCTAACTACTCCTGGTCGTCGGCGGTCTCCACGTGGTAGTAGGCACCCTCGGGGTAGTAGCAGTCGTCAAAGGTGTCATCTGGCTCCTGGACTCCATCATCTGGTTGCGTCGTCCGAGAAGAATGGAAAAGGGGAAAAAGAGGGAGCAAAGCAACCGTGAGTACTCATCCAAAGTACTCGCAAGCAAGGATCTACACTACATATGCAACATTATCAAAGGAAGGCTGTATATGTGGACTGGGCTGCAGAAATGCTAGAATAGAGAGAAGGTCTAGTCCTATCGAAGACTAGCATCTTCTGGAAACCACCATCTTGCAGCAAACAGGAGGGAGTAGAGTAGCATAAAGTAAAGTAGTAGTAGTGTTATCAACCTCGGCCAGAGATCCTTTCTCGACTCCCTGCGAGAAAGCAATCCCAGAGCCACACTATCCAGTTATCACCTCATCACAATCCAATTCTCATCACAAGTATCCAGTTCTAGTTGTATCGATCGGGATACAACTCCAAGTGTCCGTTACCGTAGGACAGGCTATCGATAGATGTTTTCTTCCCTGCTGGGGTGCAACAACTTACCCACCACGCTCGATTAACTCCGGCCGGACACACTTTCCTGGGTCATGCCCGGCCTCGGCCAAACAATACGCCGCAACCCGACCTAGACTTAACAGAGAGGTCAGCACGCAGGACTAAACCTATGCCCCCAGGGGTCATGGGCCATCTCCCCGGGAACTCCTGTACGTTGCGTGGGCGGCCGGTGAGCAGACCTAGCTACCTCCTTAAAAAAGGAAGGTGCTTATGCAGTCCAACCCGGCGCGCGCCGCTCAGTCGCTAACGTCTATTAAGCTTCGGCTGATGTATACGACGCAGAACGCCCATACTCTGCCCACGTGATGGTTAGTGCTATCAGGCCAGAGGCCCCTTGGATCAAATATCCAAACCGTTAGTGTGTTGCTAGTGCGGTCACGAGTAGAGACTCACGAAAGATGTGACCCCGTCGCCCCGTCTCGAGAACTTGTGGCAAGGGCTAAGAATGCCCGGCACGCCTCGTATTCAACTCTCGGGCACCGTCCAGGTCAACCCGTCTCCACATCACTCGCGGGTACCCCTCAGGGTCGACCCGCCTTTCCAAGTAACAGTTGTAAAGTCCAAGTATCCGTGTGTCCAAACATCAAGCGGAAAACCCGAGGAATCACCCCCGGTGAATTCCACTCAATGTACTCATCAAGGTGAACGTAAGAGGAATCACCCCCGAGGTTCACACTTGAGGGGTTGCACGACAGAGTCGTATCGGAAGTGGTTAAGGAGGAATCACCCTCGATGACCACGACCAAATAGCTACACTACAGGGTTAACATCTGAAGTGCTGTAGAGGTCTCACCCTCGGCACTCGATAGTAACCCAGCAGTGTCGAGCAACTAAGGGGAAAGTGGTGTGCGGTGTCGGGGCCTGGTCTTCGATCCCATTGATCGGGTCATCAATGATGAAGCAGGGGCAACAGGGACAAGCTGGGGGTCACTGATGGATCGCCAACCAACCTATACTAACCAGTTTAGAATAAGCAGGTAAAGTAACAATAAGCAGGCTATGCATCAGAATAGGAGCAAACAATAACAATAGCAAAATCTAATGCAAGCATGAGAGAATGGAATGCGCGATATCGGGATGATCAAAGGGGGGGGCTTGCCTGGTAGCTCTGGCAAGGAGGGGTCATCGTCGACGTAGTCGATCACAGGGGCAACATCAGTCTCGGGGTCTACCGGGGAGAAGAGGGAGAGGAAATAGTAAATATAAAGCAAACATAGCATCACAAAGCGGAACATGGCAATATGATGTGCCGGGTGTGACCTAACGTAAGGCTACACGATATAGGTGAAGGGGGAATTCAACCGCGAATGTATTCCCGGTTCCGTACCTGTGTCAGACGGATGACCGGAGGGGAATGTTCCATGTTCAGATAGTTAGAGGCATCTGATATGTAAACGGACCACGTATTCGGATTCGTTGGATTTTTCTAAGCAACTCTCATATAGAAAACATTTTCATCGGAGTTACGGTTGATTTTCTATTAATTTTCAAAGATTAAAGCATAATCTGAAATTATTTAAATTAACAGAAAAGGAATTATGACATCATCATGACATCATTGTGATGTCAACAGTCAACAGGATGGTTGTCCAGGTCAAACTGACCCGTGGGGCCCACATGTCAGTCTCTGTTAACTCTAACAATAAATTAAACTAATCCAGAGGTTAATTAGCTACTGGGCCCCACATGTTAGTGAAAGATTATATTACTAATTACTTTTATTTATAAATACATTTAATTAACCTAATTATACGGTGGGTCCTGCACGTCAATGGCACTGGGCTGCCCACTCAGCAGTTGACTGGGTCAACCCAATGAACGGGGCCCCCAGGGTCCACTAGCAGCGAGCCAGGGGTGGGGCCCGCCCGGCCACATCGGCGGATGGCGCCGGAGCGACACCGGTGAGGTAAAACGCGGCGGCGCGGCTCAGGAGGTGGTCGGAAATCACGTACATGGC
Organism: Triticum dicoccoides; assembly: GCF_002162155.2. NCBI lineage: Eukaryota > Viridiplantae > Streptophyta > Magnoliopsida > Poales > Poaceae > Triticum > Triticum dicoccoides. Next base: position 639,174,600 of record NC_041381.1, read on the forward strand.
ACCGTTCGTCGAGTTTTCGGGCGCGTTCGAAAGATATGGCTGCACCACATCCAACGGTGGTGGTTGTGGCGGTGGGGGTGACCGGAATCGAGCGTGGCGAGCTCATGGCGGACAGCCGGAGTTGGGCGCGAGAGGAAACAACGATGCAGTGCGTTAGCGAGCGAACTGAGAGGCCGGGCGAGACGTACGTGAAGCGGCGAGTGCAACGGGCGCTGGCCCGTGACCATTTGGCCACCGAAGGCACGCCGGCGACGAGCGCAGGTGGCGGCGACGTGCGAGTGAGCATGGAAACAATGACCCCGATCACGGAGAGCAGCGGCAAGTGGCGCGTTCGAATCCTACGGTTACGACAAGCACGACTGTGAGCTCAGCCGAGCTCGACAGCGTCTGTGGCGATAGCAGCAGTAACAGCGGCGGAGCTCCGTTCGGGCAAACATGGCGCGGCGGCTACGGGCTGCGACAGGCAGCGCAAAGAGGACATGAAGGAAGGTGTGGAGCTCACCGAGCGGTCATGAAAGACCCTTGGTAGTTTAGGAGCAGCAGAGCTCGTCGGGGTGGAAGGGGATCGCCGGCGGCCCGAGGAAGACGTCGACGTGTTCGGCGAGGCAAAGCTCATCGGCTCCCTCCAGCGGCTCCAGAGGACGCAGAAGTCCACAGCGATGCTGACGAGCATGGCCAGGCCGCGTCAAAGGCACGGTGACCGCGGAGATGACAGAGACGCGGCGGCGGTGGCGCTCGGAGGTGGATGGGTAACGAAGGGGAGAGGCAACGAGCAGGCGGAGAGGGCGAGGGGAATCTGGGAGTGGGTGGAGGTAGGTGGGGGAGGCCTCGAGGAGCCGGAGGGGAAGGCTCTTATCCTCCCACGGCGTTGCCGGCGAGGTGGTCGGGCGGCGACGAGCCCCTGTAGCGGTGCGCACCGGGGGAACAAGAAGGGGAGGGAGCGACCGGTGAGGGGGGTCGGTCGGCCTGCTGGGCCAGTTGGCTCGTGTGGGCGAAGCCCAAGTGGTGCAGGGCTTTCTCTCTCTCCCCTCTACTTCTCCTTTTCTTTTCCTTAATTACCAGAGAAGGAAAATGATTATCTGGGGACCTTAATGATTTAGGAAAAATGTGGAACTGGATCATAAAAGTCCAGTGCATTTTTAGGCACTGCCACAATTATTTTTGGGAGAGGTTTAGATCCATTTGGAATTTTCATAAATGAATTTGCATTTTAAATTGCTGGAATGGCACTGTTATAAATGTTAGTGTCCATTTTATCATCAAATTGTATTGGAATATTTGCTAAATGATGAACATTTTTCCAGCAACTTTTGTGCAACTTCAAGTTTCACTGATGATTTGAATTTGAATTCCGATGGGAGTTGAAAAGAGATATTGAACAAGGGTGATTAAGCATTCTTTAGCCAAATGATTAGGATTAATCACAGAGGGTTACCGCAGCATGACACTAGGGGTGTTACACTACCTCTCCCAGTGCCACATCCAGCTCTACATGCAACCCTCTTCTTCCCCCGACCTCCTCTCCCGGCCAAAGAAGAAGCGCCCGACGAAGGTGCTGGGGGTGTCTGCATGCTATCTAGCAGCGCTCTCCGAAGGTTCTGGGGTGCAATAACAACACCCCTCCCACGCGCCGAGGTAGGAGGCTCAGAGCGCTCTTGACCCAAGCCCACCATCTGTCAACACCTGCAATGACAAAGAGTAAACAAAATTAGTACAACATAAACATAATAATAATGATTAGTGTTTATCATCATCATGAACATAATAAAAAATTTAATACCTAATAACATAAACTAATCAATATTGGGGTGCTGGTGTCGGGGGCGCGGTGTCGGGATCTCAGGGTGTCATGTCGGGGGTCGGGGTGTTGGTGGTGTCATCTCGAGGGTCGAGGTGTCGGAGTGTCAGGGTGTTGTGTCGAGGGTCGAGCGGTCGGGGTGTTGTATCGAGGGTCGAGGGGTCGGGGTGTCAGGGTCAGGGGGTCGGGGTGTCGTGGTCGGGATGGCAAATCCTCGACCCCTCGACCCCTCAGCTACCCTCGACCCCTTGGCCCTCGACACGACACCCCGACCTCTCGACCCTCGACACGACACCCCGACACCTCTTCTTCTTTTACTTCTTTTTTTCATCTTTCTTGTTTATTCTTAAACAAACAGAAAAAAATACCTAAACTAATTAAAATAAATAACCTAAACTAATTAAACCTAAACTAACTAAACTAAAAACCTAAACTAATTAAACTAAATAACCTAGACTAATTAATCCTAAACTACCTAAACTAGAAAACCTAAACCAATTAAACCTAACTAACTAAACTAGACAACCTAAACTAATTAAACTAAATAACCTAAACTAATTAAACTAAATAACCTAAACAAGTTAAACTAAACCTAAACTAAAAAACCTAAACTAAAAAAATCTAAACTAATTAAACCTAAACTAATTAAACTAAATAAACTAAACAAATTAAACCTAAACCTAAACTAAAAAACCTTAACTAATTGAACGTAAACTAACTAAACTAAAAACAGAAAAAAATAGGAGATGGGGTGGCAGGGGCTCACCGTGGGGGCGGCGAAGAGTCAGGGAGAGGCCGGCGATGGGGCGCGGTGGCGACGAGGCGGGGAGGGGGCGGTGCTCCTCGGGGGCGGTCCACTGGTGGCTGCTGCAGGGAGGCGGCGGCATGGAGGCTCTAAAGGGTGAGGGAGGCAGGGATGGGGCGGCAACCAGGCGGGAGGGGGGGCGGTGACGTGGCGGCGAAGAAGAGGTGGTGGGGCGACGGGGCGGTGGGAGTGCTCGTTGGGTGGAGAGCAGAGGAGAGGAGAAAGAGAAAGGGCGACAGCGGGGGTGCAGGCCATTAACTTATTTTGAAGCTTTGTCGTCCGTGTTGCCTTTGCTGTCTACTAGTTGAGGGTAACGAACGCTTTGCTGTCTGCTGGCGGCCGGCAAAGAGGGGGCCCGTTAGGGCTTAACAGCTAGTAGGCCAAACACCCTCTTTCCCGCCAGCTAGCGAACAGCAAAGAAGCTTTGCCGTCAGCTAGCAAATGAACAAATGTTGGCTGATGGCAAAGCCTTCCTTTAGCGTCTGCTGCCTCTTTGCCGTCTGCTTTCTGGTGGCTGATGGCAAATCCATTCTTTGTCGTCTGCTAGCTGACGGCATAGAGGGGGCATACGGCAAATCTTCTTATTCCAGTAGTGTTACTTGAAGGATCTTACTCAATCCATAGGTAGGTATGGTGGACTCTCATGGCAAAACTGGGTTTAGGGATATTTGGAAGCACAAGTAGTATCTCTACTTGGTGCAAAGAATTTGGCTAGCATGAAAGGGAAAGGCAAGCTCAACATGTTGGATGATCCATGGCAATATGACTTATTCTGATATAAGAAAACATAACCCATTACGTTGTCTTCCTTGTCCAACATTAACTTTTCAGCATGTCATATTTTAATGAGTTCTCACAATAATAAAAGATGTCCTAGATAGTATATTTATATGTGAAAACCTCTCTTTCTTTATTACTTCCTATTAATTGCAACGATGACCAAAACTATGTTTGTCAACTCTCAACAACTTTTATTCATCATACTCTTTATGTGTGAAGTCATTACTCTCCATAAGATCAATATGATCTTTTTATTTCTTTTTATTCTTTCTTTTATTCCCTCAAGATCATAGCAAGATAGCAAAGCCCTCAACTCAAAACTACTCTTTGTTATATATAGCTCACAAACTCGATAACATAGATAGGGATCAAAACAAAACTCAAAGCTAGATCGTACAAAAACTTTATTCTACTAGATCAAGATATAACCAAAAGGATCGAACTAAGAAAAACGGCAAAGATAGAAGTGTGATGGTGATATGATACCGAGGCACCTCCCCCAAGCTTGGTAGTTGCCAAGGGGAGTGCCCATACTCATGTATTTATGTCTCTTTCTTCGGAGGTGGTCATGATGGAGTTGTTCATGATGTAGGCTTCTTCCTTAGCTTGCGCTTAAGGATAGAATTCTGCTCCCTTAAGTCATCTATCTCCTGTTCAAGACTTAGTATCTTCTTACATAGTTCCTTTTTGTTTTCCTGCAAGAGATGAAAGGGGATAAACTTGACCTTAGGTTTCTTTGCTCTGTCAGGGAGACTTGAGTTTTTAAACTCCACATGCATGTCCCCAGGTTGAGGTAGTGGGGCTTCATCGTCATCTGAGCTTTTCTCCTCCTCTCCCTTAGGATCATAGTCTTCTTCTTCCTCCGTGGTCCAACCACAATACTCCAAGTCCCCATAGACTTTGGGGTTTGCAAGGTAGTCAGCCACATAGCTCTCTCCCTCCGAATCCTGGGACGACATATTGCTCTAAATCTGCAACAGAAATAGATCAAAACGAAAACTGAGGATTTTGTCGTGGTATGGTGGTCAAAACCTTTGAGAGATTATATAATGAATTTTTACCGACCAAAATAAGTATCATGCAAGAAAACAAAGTTCGGAGGGCACACGAGGTGGCCACGAGGCAGGGGGCGCGCCCTCCACCCTCGTGGACGCCTTATGTCTCTTTCAGACTACTTTTAATTTTCCTAACTTTTTAAATATTCCAAAAAAAAAATTGCTATTTGAGCAGTTTTGGAGTCGGTTTACTTACCGTACCACATACATATTCCTTTTCGGAGTCTGAAACGTTCTGGAAAGTGTACCTTATGTGGTCCTCTAGGGTTACGGTGTCAATAACATTGGTTTCAACATTTATGGGATTACTTGAGATATAATGTTTGATTCTTTGACCGTTCACCACCTTCACATTTGTGCCTTCGGCGTTGTTGATTTTGATGGCACCGGAACGATAGACCTCCTCGATAACGTAAGGACCTTCCCATTTAGAGAGAAGTTTTCCAGCAAAAAATCTTAAACGAGAGTTGTATAGCAAAACATAATCACCTACATTAAACTCACGCTTTTGTATCGTTTTTTCATGCCATCTTTTAACTTTTTCTTTAAACAATTTGGCATTCTCACAGGTCTGGGTTCTCCATTCATCAAGTGAGCCAATGTCAAATAGCCTCTTCTCACCGGCAAGTTTGAAATCATAGTTGAGATCTTTAATAGCCCAATATGCCTTTTGTTCTAGTTCGAGAGGTAAGTGACATGCTTTTCCATAAACCATTTTATACAGAGACATACCCATAGGATTTTAATAAGCAGTTCTATAGGCCCATAATGCAGCATCAAGTTTCTTGGACCAATTCCTTTCTAGATCTATTAACAGTCTTTTGCAAAATCAATTTAATCTCTCTACTACTCAATTCTACTTGACTACTAGACTGGGGATGGTATGGAGATGCAATTCTATGATTAACATCATACTTAGCAAGCATTTTATGAAAAGCACCATGAATAAAATGTGAACCACCATCACTCATTAAATATCTAGGGACTCCAAACCTCGGTAAATAACTTCTTTAAGCATCTTAATAGAGGTGTTGTGATCAGCACTACTAGTTGGAATAGCTTCTACCCACTTAGTAACGTAATCAATAGCAAGTAAAATATGTGTATACCCATCAGAGGAAGGAAAGGGTCCCATATAATCAAAGCCCCAAACATCAAATGGTTTAATAACAAGTGAATAGTTCATCGGTATTTCTTGATGTATACTAATATTACCAATTCTTTGACACTCATCGCAAGACAAGACAAACTTACGGGCATCTTTGAAGAGAGTAGGCCAATAAAAACCGGATTGCAATACCTTATGTGCAGTTCTATCTCCAGCGTGGTGTCCTCCATATGCCTCGGAGTGACACCTGCGTAGGATCTGTTCCTGTTCATGCTCATGTACACAACATCTAATAACACCATCTACTCCTTATTTATGAAGGTGTGGGTCATCCTAAAAGTAATGTCTTAAATCATAGAAAAACTTTCTCTTTTGCTAGTATGTGAAACTAGGTGGTATAAATTTAGCAACAATGTAAATAGCATAATCATCATACCATGGAGAAGTACGAGAAGCATTTATGACAGCTAATTATTCATCAGGAAAGCTATCATCAATAGGTAGTGGGTCATCAAGAACATTTTCTAAACTAGACAAGTTGTCTACAATGGGGTTCTTAGCTCCCTTTCTATCAATAATATGCAAATCAAATTCTTGTAGCAAGAGAACCCATCTAATAAGTCTAGGTTTAGCATCTTTCTTTTCCATAAGATAATCAATAGCAGCATGATCAGTGTGAACAGTTACTTTGGAATCAACAATATAAGGTCTGAACTTATCACAAGCGAACACAACTGCTAAAGATTCTTTTTCAGCAGTAGCATAATTTCTCTAGGCAGTGTCTAGAGTTTTACCAGCATATTGGATAACATTTAGTTTTTGATTGACTCTTTGTCCTAGAACAGCACCTACAGCATAGTCACTAGCATCACACATAATTTGAAAGGGTAAATTCTAATCAGGTGGTTGGACAATAGGTGCAGAAATCAAGGCTTTCTTAAGTATTTCAAATGCTTCCACACAATCATCATCAAAAACAAAAGGAATATCTTTTTGCAAGAGATTAGTCAGAGGCCTAGAAATTTTAGAGAAGCCTTTAATAAACATCCTATAAAAACCAGCATGACCAAGGAAACTTCTTATACCTTTGATGTCCTTAGGACAAAACATCTTTTCAATAGCATCTACTTGAGCTTTATCAACTTCAATACCTCTTTCAGAAATTTTATGCCCCAAGACAATACCTTCATTAACCATAAAGTGGCACTTCTCCCAATTCAAGACGAGATTAGTTTCTTCACATCTCTGAAAAACTCGATCAAGGTTGATTAAGCAATCATCAAAAGAAGTTCCATAAATGGAGAAATCATCCATGAAAACCTCAACAATCTTTTCACAAAAGTCAGAGAATATAGCAGTCACACATCTTTGAAAGGTAGCAGGTGCACTACATAAACCAAAAGGCATACATCTTTAAGCAAAGGTACCGAAAGGGCAAGTAAAAGTGGTCTTTTACTGATCCTCTTTTAACACAGGTATTTGAGACAAACCAGAATAACCATCTAGAAAGAAAAATGTGTGTGTTTGGATAATCTTTCTAGCATTTGATCAATAAAAGGTAGAGGGTAATGATCTTTTCTAGTAGCTTTATTTAACTTGCGAAATCAATTACTATTCTATAACTTGTAACAATTCATTGTGGGATCAATTCATCCTTATCATTAGGAACAACAGTAATACCTCCCTTCTTAGGGACACAATGGACAGGACTTAACCACTGACTATCAGCAACGGGATAAATTATACTTGCCTCCAGAAGCTTTACTATTTCATTTCTTACCACTTCTTTCATCTTAGGATTTATCCATCGTTGATGATCAACAACTAGTTTAGCATCTTTCTCCAGTTTTATTTTGTGCTGGCATAGAGTGGGACTAATGCCCTTAAGATCATCAAGAGTATATCCAATATCAGCTTGATGCTTTTTCAGAGTTTTCAATAATTTCTCTTCTTCATGCTCTGAAAGATTAGCACTAATAATAACAGGATATATCTTATTTTCATCAAGATAAGCATATTTAAGAGTATCAGGTAATTGTTTAAGCTCAAACACAGGATCACCCTTGGGTGGAGGGGGATCCCCTAGGATTTCAGCAGGAAAGTTGTGTTTCAAAATAGGTCCCTGTTTAAAGAATACTTCATCTATTTCCCTTCTTTCATTCATAAACATATTATTTTCATGGACTAGCAAATATTATTCTAAAGGATCATTAGGAGGCACAACAATAGAAGCAAGACCAACAATTTCATATTTACTAGGCAATTCTTTATCATGGGGTTGTCTATGAAATTTAGCAAAATTAAAGTCATGAGATGTATCCCCTAGACCAACAGTAACAATATCCTTTTCATAGTCTATCTTAGCATTAACAGTATTCAAGAAGGGTCTACCATATATAATGGGACAAAAGTCATCTTGTGGGGAACCAAGAACAAGAAAATCAGTAGGATATTTAATTTTTCCACACAAGACTTAAACATCTCTAACAATCCCAATTGGTGAAATAGTGTCACTATTGGCAAGCTTAATAGTAACATCAATATCTTCTATCTCAGCAGTTGCAATATCATGCATAATTTCTTTGTATAAGGAATGAGGTATGGCACTCACACTAGCACCCATATCACATAAGCCATGATAACAATGATCTCCTTTTTAACAGAAACAACAGGCATGCAAACAACATGTCTATGTTTATTTTTAGTATCGGGTCTAGCAATTCTAGCAGCTTCATCACAGAAGTAAAATAACATGCCCATCAATATGATCGACCAAGAGCTCTTTAACCATAGCAATACTAGGTTCAACATTAGTTTTCTCAGGGAGTATAGGTGTTCTAGCATTACTCTTATGAACCACAGTTGAAGCTATAGCATGATCCTTTATTCTAACAGGAAAAGGTGGTTTGTCAATATAAGCGGTTGGAACTATAGGATCAACAATATAAGTAATAGTCATTTCTTCAACTTTAGTAGGTTCTAGTACTTTCACTTCAATGGGAGGATGATATTTGAACCACTTCTCCTTAGGGAGATCAAAATGAGTAGCAAATGATTCACAGAAAGAAGCTACTATCTCAGAGTCAAGTCCATATTTAGTGCTAAATTCACCAAAAGCATCGGTATCCATAAAAGATTTAACACAATCAAACTTAGGGGTTATACCTGACTCCTTACCTTCGTCGAGTTCCCAATCTTCAGAGTTGCGTTTAATTCTTTCCAATAAATCATATCTGAATTCAATAGTCTTCATCACAAAAGAACCAGTATAAGAAGTATCGAGCCTGGAGCGATCATTAAGAGAAAGCCGAGCATACAATTTTTGAATAATAATTTCTCTTGAGAGCTCATGATTGGGGAATTAATATAACATTGACTTAAGCCTCCCCCAAGCTTGAACGATACTTTCTCCTTCATGAGGCCAAATTTCTGATGAACCACATGCATAGGATAAAACTTCTGATGAAATTCGAATTTCAATCGGTTGTAGTCCCATGATCCAATATCATCACATAGCCTAAACCATGTCAATGCCTTTCCCTTCAAAGATAAAGGAAGACCTTCTTCTTGATAACATCCTCGGGCATACCTGCAAGCTTACATAATCCACAAACTTCATCCACATAGATTAGGTGCATATCAGGATGTAATGTTCCATCTCCTGTATAAGGATTAGCTAGTAGTTTCTCTATCATACCCAAAGGAATTTCAAAGAAAATGCTTTAAGTAGGTTTAGTAGGTTGAGGAGAAACTCTTTGAACTTCTGGTCGGGGTGAAGATACCCCGAACATGCCCCTAAAGGATTATTTTCCATAGTAACAAGTGACAGTAAATTTCAGCACACTATATAAATGTTTCCTTACCAAATTCCGCATACCAAAGGTGCTTCACTCTCCGGCAACGGCGCCAGAAAAGAGTCTTCATGACCCACAAGTATAGGGGATCTATCGTAGTACTTTCGATAAGTAAGAGTCTCGAACCCAACGAGGAGCAGAAGGAAATGACAAGCGGTTTTCAGTAAGGTATTCTCTGCAAGCACTGAAATTATCGGTAACAGATAGTTTTGTGATAAGGTAATTCGTAACGGGTAACAAGTAACAAAGTAACTAAGGTGCAGCAAGGAGGACCAATCCTTTTTCTAGAAAAGGACAAGCCTGGACAAACTCTTATATAAAGCAAAGCGCTCCCGAGGACACATGGGAATTACTGTCAAGATAGTTTTCAACATGCTCATATGATTCACGTTCGTTACTTTGATAATTTGATATGTGGGTGGACCGGTGCTTGGGTACTACCCTTCCTTGGACAAGTATCCCACTTATGATTAACCCCTCTCGCAATCATCCGCAACTATGAAAGAAGAATTAAGGTAAACCTAACCATAGCATGAAACATATGGATCCAAATCAGCCCCTTACGAAGGAATGCATAAACTAGGGTTTAAGCTTCTGTCACTCTAGCAACCCATCATATACTTATTACTTCTCAATGCCTTCCCGTAGGCCCAAATCATGGTGAAGTGTCATGTAGTCGACATTGAGATAACACCACTAGAGGAGAGACAACATACATCTCATCAAAATATCGAACGAATACCAAATTCACATGATTACTTATAACAAAACTTCTCCCATGTCCTCGGGAACAAATGTAACTACTGACAAATCATATTCATGTTCATAATCAGAGGGGTATTGAATAGCATTATGGATCTGAACATATGATCTTCCACCGAATAAACCAACTAGCATCAACTACAAGGAATCAACACTACTAGCAACCCACAGGGACCAATCTGAGGTTTTGAGACAATGATCAGATACAAGAGATGAACTAGGGTTTGAGAGGAGATGGTGCTGGTGACGATGTTGATGGAGACTGCCCCCCCCCCACTCGATGAGAGGATCGATGGTGATGACAATAGTGACGATTTCCCCCTCCCGGAGGGATGTTTCCTCGGCAGAACAGCTCCGCCGGAGCCCTAGATTGGTTCTAGCCAGGTTCCGCCTCGAGATGGCGACGTTTCATCCCGAAAGCTTCCTTATGATTTTTTTCAGGGCAAAAGACACCATATAGCAGAAGATGAACGTCGGGGGCCTGCTAGGTGGCCCACAAAGCAGGGGGCGCATCCTCCACCCTCGTGGCTGATGGGCTGCCCCCCTGGGTGCTTTCTTCGCCCAATATTTTTAATATATCCCAAAACTGAATTTCATGGAGTTTCAGGACTTTTGGAGTTGTGTAGAACATATCTCTAATATTTGCTCATTTTCCAGCCCAGAATTCCAGATGCCGGTATTCTCCCTCTTCATGTAAACCTTATAAAATAAGAGAGAGAAGGCATAAGTATTATGACATAATGTGTAGTAACATCCCATAATGAAATAAATATTGATATTAAAGCATGACGCAAAATGGACGTATCATACGGCATGGAGCTGGAGTTGGCACGCTCGGGCGGCGGCCCAATGGGATCCCGGCGGCATTGCGGTCGTTGGCGGCAGCGGGTCTGGGATTTCCCACACCGGATCGGTTCTCCTTCGGGAGGTCAGGCTCAGGCGCCGTCCGGTGATCCTAAGTGGTGGTGGGCGCGCCCACTGGCTGTCCTCCTTCACCGATGTGATTGGGGGCGGCCGGAGGCGTCGGCATCGTACCGGATCCGAACACGGTGGTGGCACCGTCCCCTTCGTCAGGCATGACGACCAGGTGGTGGGTCCTTGTGGCGGCACCGGTGGCGGCGGATCTTGGGATCCCGCTCTCGGGGACATCGCAGGACGCGGCAGCCCGTGCACGAGAGATGGAGTTTCTTCGAATAGATCTGGGTGAAAATTTTCTTTCGGCTACTGCCAAGGCCAGCGGTGGCGGCGCTGTCAGTGTCGTTCCCTTCTTGTGGGCATCACCATGGAGAAGTACAAGGCCACTGAGGGAGTCCTGGATTAAAGGGTACTCAGATAGCCGGACTATATATGTATGCCGGACTGTTGGGCTATGAAGATACAAGATAGAAGACTTCGACCCGCGTCCGGATGGGAATCTCCTTTGCGTGGAAGGAAAGCTTGGCGATTCGGATGTGTAGACTCCTTTATCTGTAACCGACTTTGTGTAACCCTATCCCCCTCCAGTGTCTATATAAACTGGAGGGTTTAGTCCATAGGACAACAACAACCATAATCATAGGCTAGCTTCTAGGGTTTAGCCATTACGATCTCGTGGTAGGTCAACTCTTGTAATACTCATATTCATCAAGATCAATCAAGCAGGAAGTAGGGTATTACCTCCATAGAGAGGGCCCAAACCTGGGTAAACATTGTGTCCCCCGCCTCTTGTTACCATTAGCCTTAGACGCACAGTTCAGGACTCCCTACCCGAGATCCGCCGGTTTTGACATCAATGAAAGTGCAACTATCCCTGGGTGGTTTTGGTAATGGTTTACAACATATAGCTCATTGAACTAATGCCTTTTCAAGATCAATATTTCAGGGAAGTTAAATGATTGGCATGGCATGGATAAGGATTGTGGACCCCTCAAAATGCTAAGGACAAAAGATTGGCTCAAGCTCTAAAGTCCAAGACTCTGCATTTTCTATTTTAGTGATCCAAGATCACATTGATCCTATAGGAAAGCCAATACTATTAAAAGGGGATGAGGTGTTGCTTAATGGCTTGCTTGCTCAAAATGCTTAGTGATATGCTCCAAAGCCCTCAACCACTTTCTCATATCCACATATTTCCAAAACCAAAAGTCAAACTTGGCCCTACCGATTTGATCCATCCAGCGCCGCCGAGTTCAGTTGACATAGCCACTGCCAGAAACCCTAGTGTTTTCGGTCTCACCGATAGGGATCTCGATCTCACTGAGGGAGTCCTGGATTAGCGGGTGTCCGGATAGCCGAACTATCACCGTTGGCCGGACTCCTGGACTATGAAGATACAAGATTGAAGACTTCGTCCCTTGTCCGGATGGGACTTTCCTTGGCGTGGAAGGAAAGCTTGGCAATACGGTTATGTAGATCTCCTACCATTGTAACCGACTCTCGTGGTAGATCTACTCTTGTACTACCCATATCATCAATATTAATCAAGCAGGAGTAGGGTTTTACCTCCATCGAGAGGGCCCGAACCTGGGTAAAAACATCGTGTCCCTTGTCTCCTGTTACCATCCGCCTAGACGCACAGTTCGGGACCCCCTACCCGAGATCCACCGGTTTTGACACCAACATTGGTGCTTTCATTGAGAGTTCCTCTGTGTCGTCATCTTTAGGCCCGATGGCTCCTTCGATCATCAACAACGCCGTGGTCTAGGGTGAGACTTTTCTCCCCGGACAGATCTTCGTATTCGGCGGCTTTGCACTGCGAGCCAATTCACATGGCCATCTGGAGTAGATCGAAAGCTACGCCCCGGGCCATCAGGTCAAATTTGGGAGTTTGAACTACACGGCTGACATCCGCAGAGACTTGATCTTCGACGGATTCGAACCACAGCCAAGCGCGCCGCACTGTCTCGATGGGTATGATCTAGCTCTACCGCCGAACAGTGCCCTGGAGGCCGCACCAGCGTCCGCTCCAACCCTTAGCTCGGAGCCGACTTCGCCGATCAAAGACGAGTGGCTGGACACCGCCTCGGGGGCTATGATCTCTACGGCGATTGAGTCGAACACCATCCCTGTCCTTTGCAAAGCCCGTGACTCCGAGGTGCCGGACTCCTCTCCGGACTCTGAACCTCCCGCGCCCCTGCCAATTAAATCTGATTGGGCGCCGGTTATGGAGTTCACTGCCGCAGACGTCTTTCAGCACTCGCCCTTTGGCGACATCCTGAATTCACTAAAGTCTCTCTCTTTATCAGGAGAGCCCTGGCCGGACTATGGTCAGGAAGGTTGGGATGCGGACCTTTGTCAGAAGTTCACCCCACCCACCACCCACTTTGTCGCCACTGTCGAAAGTTTAAACGACGTACTTAATTTCGACTCCGAAGACATCGACGGTATGGGCGACGATGTAGGAGATAACCATGAACCAGCACCTATAGGGTACTGGACAGCCACCCCATCTCACGATGTGTACATGGTGGATACACCTAAAGGAAGTGACGACGAGGAACAACGGGACGCTACGAAGGATAAATCCCTCAAAAAGCAATCAAGACGGCGACGAAAGCGCCACACAAAGTCCCACCTCGACAAAGACGGCGGCCATACAGACCCATCCATAGAGCAGGTCGAACCGGTGGATGACGAACATGCCATTGAACAACTGTCCGAACAGGACAACTTGGATAAACAACCCGTCCTCGGCGAAGATAACAGTGCAGACGATCTCACACCAAGACAAGTTGTTGGAGCAGAAGAACCTCCACAAAAGGCTCGTCGCCACTGTGTGTAGCCTGAAAAAGCAGAAGCGAAAGCTCAAAACAGCGGAAGATGCACTCAGAATCAGATGGAGCAAAGTACTCAACACCGCAGACAAATACGGTGACAGTCGCCAAACAAAGAGCTACCCGAAGCGCAAATTACTGCCTGAGTTCAATGAGGAGGCCTTAGAGCCCCCACAACCAAAGAACAAAGAGGCCGCCCGGTCGGATAGACGACCACATGACAAGCATAGAGCGGCAAGCAGCGCCGCACACAAACCGGCACACGATCCGCATAAGGATTCGCATCAAAAGGATGGCCCAGTTAGGTCCATCTATGGGCCAAGAAAGCAAGCTCTTCCAAGCAATGCAACACGCCAAATATTCGGACATCACGGCACACCCAAATATAGGGGAGCCGCACACCCCCTATGTTTCACCGATGAGGTGCTGGATCACGAATTCCCAGCAGGATTTAAAATCGTAAACTTAGAGGCATACGACGAAACAACAGACCCAGGAGTCTGGATAGAGGATTACATCCTCCACATACACATGGCTAGAGGAGATGATCTCCACGCCATAAAATACTTACCCCTCAAGCTCAAAGGGCCAGCACGGCACTGACTTAAAAGCCTCCCTGAAAATACCATTGGAAGTTGGGAAGAGCTCGAGGATGCTTTTCGGGCAAATTTTCAAGGGACTTATGTCCGCCCTCCGGATGCAGACGACTTAAGTCACATAACTCAACAACCCGGAGAGTCAGCTCGCAAATTATGGAACATGTTCCTCACCAAAAAGAACCAAATAGACGACTGTCCGGACGCCGAAGCCTTAGCAGCTTTCAAACACAACGTCCGAGACGAATGGCTCGCCAGACACCTTGGCCAGGAAAAGCCAAGAACAATGGCAGCACTAACAAGCCTCATGACCCGCTTTTGCGCGGGCGAGGATAGTTGGCTGGCAAGATGTAGTACCAGCGACCTAAGTAAATCTGAAGTCAGAGATGGAAATGAGAAACCACGATGCAGCAAGGACCAGCGCCGGACAAGGGGAAACAGTCCAATTAGCACGGCAGTCAACGCCGGATTCAAAAGCTCTCGGCAGAGTCGTAAAAAACTGCCCCTCAAGGGTAACAGCCACGAGCTATCCAACTTAAACAAAATCTTGGACAAAATATGCCAAATCCACAGTACCCCCGGGAAGCCTGCAAATTACACCCACAGATATTGTTGGGTCTTCAAGCAGTCCGGCAAACTCAATGCCGGACACAAGGGGCTCGACACACCAAGCGAAGACGATGACGAACCCCGCAAGCAGAGCACCGAAAAACAAAAGAATTTCCCACAAGAAGTCAAAACAGTAAACTCACTTCAAGTGACAAAAGGAAAAATCAGAACAGTGCCCATAGAAATACGCGTCGCACGGCCTATCCCAGCAGAGTCCCGACATTGGTTGTCAAAACCAATCACCTTTGATCATCAGGATTACTCCGGACATATCCGGAACGCAGGATGGACTGCCCTGATATTAGATCCTATAATCGACAGACTCCAATTCGCAGAAGTCCTAATGGACGGCGGTAGTGATCTAAACCTGCTATATCAGGACACAATCTTCAAAATGGGGATAGACCAAACCAAAATTCGCCACAGCAACACCTCCTTCAAGGGGGTAATGCCATGCCTATATGCCCATTGCACGGGCTCCCTACTTCTAGAAGATGTGTTCGGCTCATCCGACAACTTCCGTTGTGAAAAGTTAACCTTCCATATCGCCCCATTCAAAAGTAATTATCAAGCACTATTGTGACGTGAAGCTTTCGCCCGCTTTAACGCAATACCGCATTATGCATCTCTTACACTTAAAATGCCCGGTCCACGCGGCATCATCTCATTAAAGGGAAATATCAAGTGTTACTCGAGCACGGAAGAACGTGAGACTGCCTGGACAGTCACACACTAATCCGGCTCCGCTAAACCAAGGACCTGAACAGGTCATTCGGACCCCGGACACGGCTAGACGAGTCCGGCGTAATCATATGAAGGCCTACTAGCCGCACACCCCCGTACAAGGGGCTGCATGCATGTACAACAAAAGACAATAAAGCTCAATTTTATTCGCTTTTCGAATCATACTCCTTTTATTTAATATAGAGTACATTTCTCGCACGATCTTTCTTCAACTAAGTTCTTCTCCTTTACAGATGAACACCGTGCTACACCCGTCCAGGATAAGGCACAACGGAGACACAGGCGCAGACGTGCAGTAGGGACCCATTGTAAGGATTCTTTTCAGATTAAGACCCTGCGTAAACCTTTTTTACTGTCTCTTGTTGATACACATCCCCCGATTTCTTGCTATAACCGAGGAGGAGGCTGGCGTTTTGGCATTGGTCGCGTCAGAATTTTTGCGCATACCTGGACACTAGGGGCTTAGGGCATTGTTTTGCCCGTTTTCATAAAGTCCGAATACCTTAGGGAGTGTTCGGCGTCTCGAGTTAGTCCTTATATGCATCAGCTCCGAATCATGTCTTTGGTCAAATGTTGGGTTTGCCCGGCTCCTTTTTTTTTGCCGCCTTACGTTCCGCTCTATCGGCTAACGCGGCACCTGGAGAACTACTGCGATTGTGCCCGGGTTCGGCTTGGTGAGCACCTCAGTAGAGAAAACCGAAAACTAACTGTCATGATATAGCGTGAGACTGGTCAACCACTTGATGACCCACCGGAATGTTTAGAATTCCTCCGCATTAACGAAGGACCGTTTCCCAGTCAGGCACATACGCGCCCCAAATTCGGGAGAGCACGGTGCCCCCAGGGGCTATATAGTAGCCCCACCATCGAATTCCTATAGCTAAGTGAAAGTGATAAAGCATTATAGTCCGGTTCCTAGTTTGCTACGCTATCACCTCGTTCACAGGACCAAGACGTTGGATTAAGTGTGAAAAAGCGCTTTTTTGCAAACACCCCCGCACTATGTGCATGGGGGCTGAAGCCAAGGACTACCATCTTTCAGGTTGTATACACATATACATTAACGGCCGCACAGGAGGTATCTTAATACTTGAACGCACAAGTATAAAAAGCACTTATATTATATTGTTCCACAAATCATACATGTCATTTGAACATAATATCCTTCGAGCACTGCGTCTCTATCAAATGAGCGCCCTACAGGACTTCCTCAAAATAGTGCTCGGTAGGTACTCGGCTTCTGTCCGAATCATGGGATGCAACGTCGGTGGCCTTGATCTCCGCCCAGTATGTCTTGACATGGGCGAGAGCCATCCGCGCACCCTCTATGCATGCTGACCGCTTCATTGCACTAATATGCGGCACCGCACCAACGAACTGTTGCACCAAGCCAAAATAACTCTTCGGCTCGGGCCTCTCCAGCCACAAATGAGTCACGACAGACTTCATGGCAAGTCCGGACAACCTATTCAGCTCAGCCCATTCGGCCAAACGATCGGTCAATGGAAGCGGACGCTCTGGACTATGGAACTGCGGCCAAAAAAGCTCTTCCATTCCGTGATCCTTTTGTCCTCGGAAGTGGTCAACCGCGTCTGCGGCACTCGCCGCCAGGTCCAGATAAGCATCCTCTGCACCCCACAGCTGGCCCAACTGAGCATACATGGCATCCGTGAATTTCCTCCACAGTAGAAAAGGCTTTCCAGCCGCAATATCTTCGGCCTGACGTAGCTCCTCTTTCATAGCTCTCATCGTAGAGCGAGCATCCTTGGCCTCAGTAGCGGCCTTTTTCAGGTCCTCTTGTTCCGCTCAACCTTCTTTTTCAAGAAGCTCGCAACGGTCGGTAGAATTCTTCAACTTTACGGCCATCTCGGCCATTTCTTTCTTGCTTTGGCAATGAGCAGCCTGTTCGGCTCTCAGCTTTTCGGCCGCTTTTAAGGCAGCCGCATCACTTTTTCGGGCTTGCTCCTTGACTTGGGCGACTTCCGCCCGAAGGTCCTCCATGGCAGCGGCACCATCTGCGTCAAGCACACATGTTGTAAGGCTCAGACATTAAGCTACCTTACCGGGGTGTCCGTGGAGAAACTGCATACCTTGTGACTCGTCCAGCTTATTGATAAGCGCGATGTCAGAATCCGCCACGTCAAGTTGCCGCTTTAGTTCGGCAAATTCATCAGTCCGGCTCGCCACCGGACGCTTCTCCACCTACATAGGAAGAGTGCATATTATACCTGGGATTATGATCCTCGGCGCGCTGTCATTTTTGACAACGCACCGAATCTCAGGGGCTACGATCTATACAGGGCGCATTCTATATGCAAAACTATCAGAAGGTACGTCATTTTGCGTACCTCAAAACCCATCAGTAAACTTATGACGGCATCATGCAATCCACTTTCAGCGGATGAAATCCTTTCAATCACCATACCCATTATCACACGGTGATCTACTGAGATAGATGCTCGCCCGAGCAGATCTTTCAGCTCCTCCGACCGTACACCAGTCGGTGCCGGACTCGTCTGATGGCCTTTTTCGAAGGACGGATGCAGAGGGCTTTGAGGGGACATATGACTGCCTTCGGGCCCTGCCAGATTCGGAGAAACCCTTCGCGATGACACCTCAGGGTCGTCCGCCTCGCATGACGGTACGGCAGGCGGAGGCGTTTCACTCTCCATCATCTCCGGATCAAGATCCCCTGAAGATGAGCTCTGCTGAGAAGGGCTGAGATCCGAACTACAAGGAAAAATTCGGTTATCTTCGGAAATAAAACAGGGATGTCTCTCATTTTAAGAAAACGCCCCTCTTTACTTACGGCTTGCTGGAGGGCTGATCTCCTTGGGGAAATAGCGCGGCCGGGGCATCTCCCGGTGCAGGACCCTCTGCCGAGGATTTCTTCCCCCGCTTCGAGGCCTTGGTCTCCGGATCTTCATAGGCGGTCCTCTTCTCCCCTTGGAGGGAGGGATTCTCGACCCCTCCCTTCTTGATAAACTCCTTCGCGGAGGCAGTAGCTCCCTTGGTCCCCCTTCGCCTTCTTCAAAAGGCGCAGCCTCTAGCATCCTGGTCAACATAGGATCCGGCGTGGTCTCAGGGAGGGGGGCCGGACACCGGATCAGTTTTGCTTTAGCTATCCACTCCTGTGCAAAGGACAACTCTTTTAAAAGTCAAGTTTATGATAGATATACGGATAGCATGTCCGGGTACAGGACTACTTACTTGAGTATCCGGGCGATTGCAGCTTAGACCTGCGTTCTCGGTCAATTCCGGACACATTGCTCGTGATCCGAAGAATAGTGGGTACATCTCCAAGGGAGTTACTCCCATAAAACATTGGAGAGCTTGTGGTCCCTCCGGATTGAACTCCCACAGGCGGAGGGGGTGACATTTGCAGGGCAGGGTGCGATGAATCAGCATGACTTGTGCTACTACGACCAGATTGATCTCTCTCTAGGAGGTCTCGAATACAGCCCTGCAACAAGGGCACATCCTTGGACGGCCCCCAGTCGAGCCCTTCATTGACCCATGACGCCAGCCGCGATGGAGGACCCGAGCGAAAGGCAGGTGGCGCCACCCATTTGGTGCCCCTGGGAGCGGTGATGTAAAACCACTCTTGCTGCCACGGACTGAGCTCCTCTTGGAAAGAGCCCTCGGGCCATGGAGCGTCAACATTCTTGCTTATAACAGCCCCTCTGCACTCTGCCTGCTGCCCCCTGATCATCTTCAGTTCCACTTTGAAGGTTTTGAGCCACAACCCGAAGTGAGGGGTAATGCGGAGGAAGGCTTCACATACGACAATGAACGATGAGATGTGGAGGATGGACTCCGGATCCAAGTCATGAAATTCTAGCCCATAATAAAACATGAGCCCCCTCACGAAGGGGTCCATCGGGAAGCCTAACCCCCGAAGGAAGTGAGACATGAACACCACGGTCTCACTAGGCTTGGGAGTGGGAATAACCTGCCCTTGGGCAGGCAGCCTGTGCGAAATTTCGCCGGTTAGATACCGCGCGTCTCTCAGCTTTAGCACGTCTTCTTCCGTGATGGAAGAAGGCATCCACCGGCCTTGCAGGTCGGAGCCGGACATCCTCGGAGGTCCGAAGCGCCTGAATCTAGAGCTTTGGGTGTTGGAACTCGAGGCAAGGGGCAGATTCGATTGAGATTGAAAGAAAGGAGCAGGCCTTGGTCTCGTTATAAAGAGGTTGAATACCAAGGGCCCTCCCCGTGACCGTTCGGGACTCACCTTCGTTAGAGGAGGCGTGCCAACGGGCACGATTGGGTTACCCACACCCGCATTAATGAGAATCCCGGAATAAGGGGACACGATCTCTGCTTTGACAAGACGTGCCAAGGAAACTGCCTCGCTAAACACGCTGAGGTGGGACAGTAAAAACGATTCCAATAAAGGCTTGGCCATGGTGTGACATCATGCCACAGAATACGTCAGCATATTGAATTTGTGTAAAGATTATTCTCTCTACGGTGGTATGTGGAACTTATTTTGCAGAGCCGGACACTATCCTTGTGTTCAAAATCTTCTATGAAGTATTCGGAGGAGGAACCCGCCTTGCAATGCCGAAGACAATATGCGTGCCGGACTCGTCGTCATTGAAGCCTGGTTCAGGGGCTACTAAGGGAGTCCTGGATTAGGGGGTGTCCGGATAGCCAAACTATCACCGTTGGCCGGACTCCTGGACTATGAAGATACAAGATTGAAGACTTCGTCCCGTGTCCGGATGGGACTTTCCTTGGCGTGGAAGGCAAGCTTGGCAATACGGATATGTAGATCTCCTACCATTGTAACCGACTCTGTGTAACCCTAACCCTCTCCGATGTCTATATAAACCGGAGGGTTTTAGTCCATAGGACGAACAACAATCATACCATAGGCTAGCTTCTAGGGTTTAGCCTCTTTGATCTCGTGGTAGATCTACTCTTGTACTACCCATATCATCAATATCAATCAAGCAGGAGTAGGGTTTTACCTCCATCGAGAGGGACCGAACCTGGGTAAAAACATCGTGTCCCTTGTCTCCTGTGACCATCTGCCTAGACGCACAGTTCGGGACCCCCTACCCGAGATCCGCCGGTTTTGACACCGACACTCACCGAGATGTGATTGTCTATGTTTCCCTTCGTAACGTTTCGGTCAAGCCGGAATGAGCGAACGATCCCACCGAGTCTGCAATGCAAACTCTCTGTTTCCTTTTCGTAACGCTTTGGTCCAATCAAGACGAGCGAATCGGTCCCACCGAGTTTGCCTGACCAACTCTCTAGTTAGCTTATTACCAAAGTCGGTCCAACCGAGTTTGCATAATCGGTCCAACCGAGATTACGTTATGCCCTAACCCAATGACATCGGTCCCACCGAGATGACATGTCGGTCCCACCGAAATCATCTAACGGTCACATATGAACTGAATCGGTCCGACCGAGATTTCTGATCCTGTCCAACCGAGTTTGGTGTAATGTGTGTAACGGTTAGTTTTTGTGTGGAGGCTATATATATACCCCTCCACCCTCTCCTCATTCGTGGGGAAAGCCATCAGAACGTGCCTACACTTCCGGCATTCATTTTCTGAGAGAGAGAGAGAGAGAGCCACCTACTTGTGTGTTGAGACCAAGATATTCCATTCCTACCATATGAATCTTGATCTCTAGACTTCCCCAAGTTTCTTTCCACTCAAATCAGCTTTCCACCAAATCCAATCCTGTGAGAGTGAGTAGAGTGTTGGGGAGACTATCATTTGAAGCACAAGAGCAAGGAGTTCATCATCAACACACCATCTATTACATTTTGGAGAGTGGTGTCTCCTAGATTGGTTAGGTGTCACTTGGGATCCTCCAACAAGATTGTGGAGTTGAACCAAGGAGTTTGTAAGGGCAAGGAGATCGCCTACTTCGTGAAGATCTACCCAAGTCAGGCAAGTCCTTCATGGGCGATGGCCATGGTGGGATAGACAAGGTTGCTTCTTCGTGGACCCTTAGTGGGTGGAGCCCTACGTGGACTCGCGCAGCCGTTACCCTTCGTGGGTTGAAGTCTCCATCAACGTGGATGTACCATAGCACCACCTATCGGAACCAGGACAAAAACATCCATGTCCCAATTGCGTTTGCACTCTACAAACTCTTCCCTTTACATTCTTGCAAGTTGCATGCTTTACTTTCCGCTTCTTATATACTCATTGCATGCTTGCTTGAATTGTGTTAAGATTGCTTGACTTGTGCTAAGTTGTTAAAATCTGCCAAGAACTAAAATTGCCAAAAGGTTAAGTTTTTAATTGGTCAAGTGATACGTCTCCAACATATCTATAATTTTTGATTGCTCCATGCTACTTTTATCTACTGTTTTAGGCAATATTGGGCTTTATTATCCACTTTTATATTATTTTTGAGACTAACCTATTAACCGGAGGCCCAGCCCAGATTTGTTATTTTATGCCTATTTCAGTGTTTCGAGGAAAAGGAATATCAGACGGAGTCAAAACGGAACGAAATCAACTGGAGAAGTTATTTTTGGAAGGAAACCCACCTGATGGACTTGGACCCCATGTTAGAAGATACGGGAGGTGATCACGAGGGTGGGGGGCGCGCCCTCCCCCCTGGGCGCGCCCCCCTGCCTCGTGGGGCCCCCGTAGCTCCACCGATGTTCTCCCTGCACCCATATAAACCTACGTACCCTAAAACTTCCAGAATAGAAAATAGATCAGGAGTTCCGCCGCCGCAAGCCTCTCTAGCCACCAAAAACCAATCGGGACCCTGTTCCAGCACCCTGCCGGAGGGGGATCCCATCACCGGAGGCCATCTTCATCATCCCGGTGCTATCCAAGACGAGGAGGGAGTAGTTCACCCTCGGGGCTGAGGGTATGTACCAGTAGCTATGTGTTTGATCTCTCTCTCTCTCTCTCTCTCTCTCTCTCTCTCTCTCTCTCTCTCTCTCTCATGTTCTCTCTCGTGTTCCACTATGGCACGATCTTGATGTATCCCAAGCTTTGCTATTGTAGTTGGATCTTATGATGTTTCTCCCCCTCTACTCTCTTGTGATGAATTGAGTTTCCCCTTTTGAAGTTATCTTATCGGATTGAGTCTTTTATGAACACTTGATGTATGTCTTGCGTGGGATAACTGTGGTGACAATGGGTTATTCTATTGATCCACTTGATGTATGTTTTGGTGATCAACTTGCGGATTTCGTGACACTTGGAAACCTATGCATAGGGGTTGGCACACGTTCTTGACTCTCCGGTAGTAGCTTTGGGGCACTCTTTGAAGTACTTTTATGTTGGTTGGATGAATCTGAGATTGTGTGATGCATATCATATAATCATGCCCACGGATACTTGAGGTGACAATGGAGTATCTAGGTGACATTAGGGTTTTGGTTGATTTGTATCTTAAGGTGTTATTCTAGTACGAACTCTTTTATAGATCGATCCGAACGAATAACTTTGTGGTGGTTTCATACCCGACCATAATCTCTATGTTTGTTGTCTACTATTAGTGTCTTTGGAGTGACTCTTTGTTGCATGTTGAGGGCTTGTCATATGTTCTATCTATGTTATTATTGTTGAGAGAACTTACACTAGTGAAAGTATGAACCCTAGGCCTTGTTTCCTATCATTGCAATACCGTTTACGCTCACTTTTACCGCTCGATACCTTGCTGTTTTTATTATTTCAGATTACAAAAACCCATATCTACAATCTATTTTGCACTTGTATCTTCATCTCTTCCCCGAACTAGTGCACCTATGCAATTTACCATTGTATTGGGTGTGTTGGGGACACAAGAGACTTTTTGTTATTTGGTTGCAGGGTTGTTTGAGAGAGACCATCTTCATCCTACGCCTCCTACGGATTGATAAACCTTAGGTCATCCACCTGAGGGAAATTTGCTACTGTCCTACAAACCTGTGCACTTGCCGGCCCAACAACGTCTACAAGAAGAAGGTTGTGTAGTAGACATCAAGCTCTTTTATCGCGCCGTTGCCGGGGAGGCTAGGTAAGTGAAGGTATATCTTTAGATCTTTCAATTTAATCTTTTTGTTTCTTGTTTTTGCACTAGTTTATTTTATAAAAGAAAACTAAAAAAATGGAGTTGAGTTTGTCTCATACGCTTCACCTTTTTAATATCTTTCGTGAGTATGATGGAAAGGAAAATTGTGCTCAAGTGCTAGAAGAAGAAATCTATAGAATGTTTTTATATGATGAGCATGATTGCAATGTTGTTAGTATGAATTCCTTGAATATCCATGATGCTAATGATATGCAAAGCCACAAGCTTGGGGAAGCTATGTTTGATGAAGATGATATTTTTTGTCCCCCAAGCTTTGATGAGCAAATTTACTATGATGAAAGCATGCCTCCTATGTATGATGATTATTGTGATGATATGTATGCTATAAAGAAGAAGTTTGCTTATGTGGAGAATAGAAAATTTTCTATGCTTGTAGATCATGAAAAGAATGCTTTAGGTGCTGGTTATATTGTTGAATTCATTCATGATGCTACTGAAAATTATTATGAGGGAGGAACATATGCTTGTAGGAATTGCAATAATGTCAAGTTTCCTCTCTATGTGCTTAAATTCTTGAAGCTATGCTTGTTTTACCTTCCAATGCAAGTTGATTCTTGTTCCTAGAAGTTGTTTTCTCACAAAATCCCTATGAATAATAAGTGGGTTAGGCTTAAATGTGCTAGTCATATGCTTCATGATGCTCCCGTTATGTTTCAATTCTTATCTTTTTTGTGAGCATCATTGTCATCATCATGCCTAGCTAAAAGGCATTAAAGAAAAGCTCTTGTTGGGAGACAACCCAATATTTATCCTTACTGTTTTTGTGTGTCCACATGATTATGCTACTGTAGTAATCATGTTTTATAGCTTTTGTTTCAATAAAGTGCCAACTAGAACCTTTGGGAAGACTTGGGTGAAGTTTATGTGATCTTGCTGTGAAAAACAGAAACTATAGTGCTCACGAGATTAGCTGCCATTTTTTACTGGAGAGTGATTTTAGGTTGATTCTTTTTGCAGATGATTAATAGACAAATTTCTCAGGTCCAGCAATTTATTGCATAATTTTTGGGTTCAAGAAGTATACATTTTATACAGATTACTACAGACTGTTCTGTTTTTGACAGATTCTGTTTTCTATGTGTTGTTTGCTTATTTTGATGAATCTATGGCTAGTATTAAGTGGTATGCACCATATAGAAGTTAGAATACAGTAGATATTACACCAATATGAATTTAGAATGAGTTCACTACAGTACCTAAGTGGTGGTTTTATTTTCTTATACTAACGGAGCTTACGAATTTTGTTTTGAGTTTTGTGTGGTTGAAGTTTTCAAGTTTTGGGTAAGGATTCGATGGACTATGGAATAAGGAGTGGCAAGAGCCTAAGCTTGGGGATGCCCAAGGCACCCCAAGGTAATATTCAAGGACAACCAAGAGCCTAAGCTTGGGGATGCCCCGGAAGGCATCCCCTCTTTTGTCTTTGTTCATCAGTAACTTTACTTGGAGCTATATTTTTATTCACCACATGATATGTGTTTTGCTTGGAGCGTCATTTTATTTTGTTAGTTTTTGGTTGCTGTTAGTTAGAATAGTGTTTTTATTCTTTAGTTTCAATAAAAAAGTCAAGGATAGCCTTTGCCATGCTTATTTTGCTAGTTTGCATGTTGCTGTTTAAAAACAGAAAGTTTACCGCTGTTGCAAAAATTCCCTAGAAAAGTCAGAGAGTGGTATAACGTTGAATCTTTTTGTATATTGAGCTCTGATAAATTTATTACAGTGGGAATTTTAGTTCATAATTGTTAGAGTCAGGGAAGTATTTATACTCTTGCATTCTTTACATACTGTACTGTTTTGACAGATTGCTGTTATGGTTGCATTGTTTGCATATGTTGGCTTGTTTAATGATTCTATTTGAGGATAGGAGTATTAAATATGAAGAGGCATTTAGTATGCAATGTTGAATAATAATTTTAGTGATTTGTTACAGTATAAAATGATAAGGTTTTGCATTGGTTTATACTAACCTATCTCACGAGTTCTTGTTGAGTTTGTTGTGAATGAAGCTTTTGATAAAAAGAGAAACCATGATATGAGAGGAATTAAGGAGACACAAAAGTTCAAGCTTGGGGATGCCCAAGGCACGCAAAGATAATATTTCAATAAGTCTCAAGCATCTAAGCTTGGGGATGCCCCGGTAGGCATCCCACCTTTCTTCTTCAACAACTATCGGTTAGTATTGGTTGAGCCTAAGTTTTTGCTTCTTCACATGAGTTGTGCTATCCTTGCATTGTAGTTTCCTTTAGCTTTGCTTGATTTTCGAATGAAGTATCAAGATCTGAAATCCTTTAATGAGAGAGAGCCTTACACAAATTAGAATTTGCTAGAATACTCTATGTGCTTCACTTATATCTTTTGAGCGTGATAATTTTTTCTCTAGTGCTTCACTTATATCTTTTAGAGCATGGTGGTAGTTTTATTTTGAAGAAATAAATGAACTCTCATGCTTCACTTATATTATTTTGAGAGTCTTTAATAGCATGGTAATTTGCTTAATGTTAATATACTTGGTATTCAAGATATGTGAAATTTTCTTTTGAGTGAATTGAATACTAAGATAAGTTTGATGCTTGATAATTGTTTTGAGATATGGAGGTGATAATATCAAAGTCGTGCTAGTTGGGTGATTATGAATTTGAAAAATACTTGTGTTCAAGTTTGCAAATCCCGTAGCATGCACGTATGATTAAAGTTGTGTAACAAATTTGATACATGAAGTGTACCTGGCTTGTGCATCCTTATGAGTGGTGGTCAGGGACGAGCGATGGTCTTTTCCTACCAATCTATCCCCCTAGGAGCATGCGCGTAGTACTTGAATTTTTGATGACTTCTAAATTTTTGCAATAAGTATATGAGTTCTTTTGACTAATGTTGAGTCCATGGATTATACGCACTCTCACCTTTCCGCCATTGCTAGCCTCTTCGGTACCGTGCATTGCCCTTTCTCACCTTGAGAGTTGTTGCAAACTTCGCCGGTGCATCCAAACCACGTGATACGATACGCTCTATCACACATAAACCTCCTTATATCTTCCTCAAAACAGCCACCATACCTACCTATTATGGCATTTCCATAGCCATTCCGAGATATATTGCCATGCAACTTCCACCATCATCATCATGACATGCATTACTTTTGTCATATTGCCATTGCATGATCTTGTAGTTGACATCGTATTTGTGGCAAAGCCACCAAGAATTATTTTTATACATGTCACTCTTGATTCATTGCACCATCCCGGTACACCGGCGGAGGCATTCATATAGAGGCATATCTTGTTCTAAGTTTCGAGTTGTAATCCTTGTGTTGTAATTTATAGAAGTGTGATGATCATCATTATTAGAGCATTGCCCAAAAAAAGAGAAAGGCCAAAAAAAGGCCCAAAAAAGGGCAATGCTACTATCTCTTTTTCCACGCTTGTGCTTCAAAGTAGCACCTCGTTCTTCATGTAGTGAGTCTCATATATTGTGCTTCAAAGTAGCACCATGCTTTTCATGTAGTGAGTCTCATGTGTTATCACTTTCATATACTAGTGGGAATTTTTCATTATAGGACTTGGCTTGTATATTCCTACAATGGGCTTCCTCAAAATGCCCTAGGTCTTCATGAGCAAGCAAGTTGGATGCACACCCACTAGTTTTCTTTTGTTGAGCATTCATAGCTCTAGTGCATCCGTTGCATGGCAATCACTACTCCTCATGTTGATATCAATTGATGGGCATCACCATAGCCCGTTGATTAGCCTCGTCAACGTGAGACTTTCTCCCCTTTTGTCTTCTCCACACAATCCCCATCATCATATTCTATTCCACCCATAGTGCTATATCCATGGCTCACGCTCATGTATTGCGTGAAGGTTGAAAAAGTTTGAGATTATTTAAGTATGAAACAATTGCTTTGCTTGTCATCGAGGGTATAGAAGTTGGGAACATCTTTGTGTGACAAAAATGAAGCATAGCCTAACTATATGATTTTGTAGGGATGAACTTTCTTTTGCCATGTTATTTTGAGAAGACATGATTGCCTTGATTAGTATGCTTGAAGTATTATTATTTTTGTGTTAATATGAACTTTTGTCTTGAATCTTTCAGATCTGAATATTCGTATCACAATTAAGAAGATTTACATTGAAATTATGCCAAAGTATCACTCCGCATCAAAAATTCTTTTTTATTATTTATCTACTCGAGGACGAGCAGGAATTAAGCTTGGGGATGCTTGATACGTCTCCAACGTATCTATAATTTTTTATTGCTCCATGCTACTTTTATCTACTGTTTTAGGCATTATTGGGCTTTATTATCCACTTTTATATTATTTTTGGGACTAACCTATTAACCGGAGGCCCAGCCCAGATTTGCTGTTTTATGCCTATTTCAGTGTTTCAAGGAAAAGGAATATCAGACGGAGTCAAAACGGAACGAAATCAACTGGAGAAGTTATTTTTGGAAGGAAACCCACCTGATGGACTTGGACCCCACGTCAGAAGATACAGGAGGTGATCACGAGGGTGGTGGCGCGCCCTCCCCCCCTGGGCGCGCCCCCCTGCCTCGTGGGGCCCCCATAGCTCCACCAACATTCTCCCTACACCCATATATACCTATGTACCCTAAAACTTCCAGAACAGAAAATAGATCGGGAGTTCGCCGCCGCAAGCCTCTCTAGCCACCAAAAACCAATCGGGACCCTACTCCGACACCCTGCTGGAGGGGGATCCCATCACCGGAGGCCATCTTAATCATCCCGTTGCTATCCAAGACGAGGAGGGAGTAGTTCACCCTCGGGGCTGAGGGTATGTACCAGTAGCTATGTGTTTGATCTCTCTCTCTCTCTCTCTCTCTCTCTCTCTCTCGTGTTCCTCTATGGCACGATCTTGATGTATCCGAGCTTTGCTATTGTAGTTGGATCTTATGATGTTTCTCCCCCTCTACTCTCTTGTGATGAATTGAGTTTCCCCTTTTGAAGTTATCGTATCGGATTGAGTCTTTTATGAACACTTGATGTATGTCTTGCATGGGATAACCGTGGTGACAATGGGTTATTCTGTTGATCCACTTGATGTATGTTTTGGTGATCAACTTGCGGGTTTCGTGACACTTGGGAACCTATGCATAGGGGTTGGCACACGTTCTTGACTCTCCGGTAGTAGCTTTGGGGCACTCTTTGAAGTACTTTTATGTTGGTTGGATGAATCTGAGATTGTGTGATGCATATCGTATAATCATGCCCACGGATACTTGAGGTGACAATGGAGTATTGTCGCGACAGGTTTTCCGGGTATTAATTCCCAGAAAATGGCCCTTGTGCTCATCAGCCCCAGGATTACTGTTAGCTGATGAGGCACCAACTTGATACAGAAATTCCAAGCAAAACACAAAATATGAAGTACAAGACCATTCTGGTCTGTGAGTACAACAAATGGTTTCTAGAGGTTGATGGCGGAAGCGGGTTGTGAATCCTCAGTGTCTATGGGACTCCATTTCCCACGGGAACAGCTGACCAGGTTAACTCCTATCTTCCCGAGGCTGCTATCACCATTGCGTGGGTTCCGGGGCTGTCATCAAGGTCGCTCCTGTCCGTGCAAGAAATCTGGCCAAGACAATAGCCAGGGACAAGCCAGTGAGTAATTTGAATGTACTCGCAAACATTATGAACATGGGTATAATATAACAACGATGTTCCAAAATATTTATGCTCATGACGTCAGTCACAAAAGGTAAATAAATCTCTGATGCATGTAAGCAGGTTAATTATGAAAATGCAATAACATATTAATAATAAAAGGCACCGATCGGGTGTCTGAAGCGACGCCTCGAAAGGTCAGTAAATAAAGAGAAATACCTTAGTCGGGCGTCTGAGCGACACAACATAAAGGGCTTATAAAAGAAATGCCACAGTCGGGCGTCTCAGCGACACCACATAAAGGGCTTATAAGAGAAATAACAAGCATGCCACAGTCGGGCGTCTCAGCGACACCACATAAAGGGCTCATAAAAGAAATGCCACAGTTGGGCGTCTCACCGACACCACATAAAGGGCTTATTAAAAGAAATAACAAGCATGCCACAGTCGGGCGTCTGAGCGACACCACATAAAGGGCTTATAAATAATCACAGTGAATACCCAGGAGGTAAAACCATCCCAGGGATATTCGGTATTTCAATTAATATAAAGGTGTTAGTCCATATTAAAAATAATAATCCTCATAAGTCTCAAGTCACGATCCATGTTCTGGTTTAACAATTTTTCTCCTCCGAAGACCGACACTAAAACCAACACTTGACCCATCCCAGACTGTAATCCTTAACCATGGACACGGCTATTCGAATAGGTTTAATCTCTGCAGAGGGTGTACTCTTTACCCACGAGTAACGGATTCCTTTAGTCCATCGGGACTAATTCCGTCTACGGTCTTTTTGTTGAAAACACACCTAACTTGCACACACCAGCTTAACTCACACGTGTCTGGAATCACCCACGACACCTGTCAAGCAAACTCTAAGTGGGGAGGCTACAAGCTCGCGTAGCATGGGATCAAATTTATATTGCGTGCTCTAAGGGGTGGCCTCCCCTCTCGGTCTCAACCGGAAACACCCATGCCCCCGGACCAGGTGGCCTGCCTACCAGCTACAACCGGTATCTTCCACCATGGCCTCTCTGTACGGTGTGTGCTAGAAAGAGGTTGACAACTTACTGAACCGTACACTACTTGTTGTAGAGACGAGTGGTAGTATGAAACAAGTATGGGGGTTACTGGAACAAGACTCGATCTAGGGTCGACTCAGGAGGTTTAAGTATTCCCTGTATGATTAGCATAACGAATATATCTCATCCAACAGACAGAGTCACCACTCATCATACCCCTCATGCCATGCCGGACACACTCGTCTCGACGAGGAACTAGGGACAAGCTCGGGTCTACCCAAGACAGAGACTTTCCCGTTTTCCTTATGGTAGGCACGAAAGGCATACGAGGATGATCACTATCACAAGCATGTCCATTTCCAACAACAAGGAAATTCCAATAAGCATTCATGCAAATGATCATATCACCACATAAAATAACGAGTCCTATGTAATGAGGTGGTGTCATGATTGTGTCAAACAATGCATGCAAAGTATTATGCCAGGGTTCAGGATGCTTGCCTTCAATGTGTGGAAAGGCAGGGTGCACTCCAAAACATTTGAAAGCTTTCTCCTCTCTCCAAAATCCTATTTAAAATATTTTTGAATCAATATAAAGTTTCAAAACAGTACCAAAAAGTTGTCTGAATTTTTTTGAAATAAATCTTAAAATAAACTAGACAATATTTGAGAGAGGTAGGAAAAAGAATCAACTCATTTGGAGTTGTAATTAAAAAGTTATAGCCAGTCAAAGTCCTGGTCAAAATCTGTTTTTTTAATAAAACAGAAAAAGAAAAGAAAACGTTTCAAAAATGTACATGTCGAAGACGCATTCTGGAAATGCGCTTCCAGTTACTCCTGCGTGGACCGGCGCGCGTCGTCCCCCTCTGACTGAACAGAGGCGGAGCTCCGGCGAAGATTGCCGGCAAACGGAGGCGTCCCTTGGTGATCTGGGAACATGGGTGTGCTCAGGAGGTCGAGACAAACCCGTGGGTACCCGCCATGGTCGCCGACGTGGACGGAGTCGCTGGCGACGAGCTTCGCGGCGGAGAAGGCATTCGGGTGGATTTGGGGTCCTGGGCCATGGTGGCTCTCGGTCGGGGCTGAGGCGATGGCTGGCTCCGCACGATCACGTGGAGTTGGGTGGTGGCGCTAGATTGCCGGGAGGTGCCTTGGTTGCGACATAATCGGCCGGGACTTGGAAGCGACCGAACCGGCCAGACTCAGGGAAGATGGCCTTCCCCTCCTCGACTGCTGGCCATGGTAGCTCTAGGGGGGGTCATTTGAGGTTGCTTGAGGACTCGATTGAGCTCCGGGGCCCTTATATAGGCGGTGGCGGTCGGTCCCGAGGCGGCTGGTGATAAGGACGGCGACGAACCACCATTCTGTGCGGCAGGGCGACGTGGAGGCGACGAGAGCTAGCCTACGAGCAAGGGGATAAGCTTGCACGGCTCCCGGGGGCAGGTGGCGAGCCGGGGTGGTTCGGGCGGCGCCGACCGTGGCAGAGGCGCACTGCGGACGCCGGCGTGCCGCCAAGAGTGCCCTGACGGCGGCGGTGTAGGGTGCCAGGGCCGCTTGGAGGTTTCTGGTGAGAAGGGGAGTGCGTGGCGCGGCTTTGCAGTGTGGGGCCAAACCAGGGGCGCGACGCGGCGGCTCGGGTGCGCGGCTGCAGTTGGCGCGCTCTGGGCGCGCCCAGTGCACGCCCACCATCTGCTCGACGAAATGCCATGGCCTGCTAGGTGGCTTGGTTGGAGCTGGGGATTAGCAGGTCTAGTCTAGGGGTAGCTGGGATGCTAGTGGACATGCCTGTTGGGTCAAAGGATCAGGTCCACAATGCAAACCAAAACTCCTGCCAAATCTGCCCATGCACTCCAGGTGTTTGAAAAAATGCCACAGGCACTTAGGCTTTTCTTGGAGTGGCCAAACTTTCCAGATCCTAGTCTCTTTAGATGCATAGAGGGTGGTGAGGTTAGTTAGTGAAAAGCACAAACTTGTTAGTGCAAGATTTGCAGAACTTCAATTCTGGACAGAAGGGAAATGGCATCATCTCATGGACCAAAAGTATTCCAATGGTTGCATGCTCCTGGACTTAGGGGTTTTGTAGGGTGGTCTACAAGCAGGGGAAAGAATCAAGGGCCAAAGAGCAAGCAAGAATATGGATGCTGTACAAACCATCATGTTGGACCAGAATGAAGATGAGGATGGTTCACTCAAATTTTTCAAAGGACCTCACTGGGTTTTTGCAAAAAGTTGACTAATATACTCCTGTTGACATCCCAAAATTTTGGTAGGAGTATTAAAAAATTATTTAAATAGGTTGTAGTGCAAAATTGCCCACTGGACCAGAGAAGAAAATTGGGTGTAGAGCTCAAAATATATCATGAATAAAAGATACTTTTGCATAAAAGTTACTTTAAAACATCACTTGACACCTCCAAATTTTGGTTGGAATTTTAAGTGAATTTATCAAATGGTTGCAGTTCAAATATGGCCATATAACCTTGGAAAACCATTTTTCAAGAAAATAAAGATCAAGCAAATTAATTATGTAATTAGTTCTACTAATAAAAGAAAAGTTTTTCTTGAGAGGTTAAACAAACCCAATAACATATTTGAAAGGTTTTCTTTTTGGGGAAAACTCCATAATAACAAGAGAGAGAAAAAATGGTCCAAAAAACAAAAGGTCAAAATTTTGGGGTGTCACAACACTACCCCCCTTAATAAAAATCTCGTCCTCGAGATTTGCTAAGAGCGGTTTTGAAAAACAAATACCCCACGGTTATGTGTCTTTGCAAGCATGGTATGTGTTCGAGCGGAGGTGAGTCTGCTGCCGTGGTGTTGTGTGAAATAAAGTAATCCACGGTGTGAGAAGATATTCGATGCAGCAACTCAGGGAAAAGAGATCTTACTCCATGATTTTTCACGAGAGAACAATAATATATTAGAGTCAAACCGCAACAGAACTACTCACATTAATAGAAACTAAATAATTTACTCGCCGCACAAACTCGGGGTACCACGCATAAGTTAGAACA
The DNA here is from genome assembly GCF_002162155.2 of Triticum dicoccoides. Lineage (NCBI taxonomy): Eukaryota > Viridiplantae > Streptophyta > Magnoliopsida > Poales > Poaceae > Triticum > Triticum dicoccoides. The sequence goes on from NC_041381.1 coordinate 639,208,187, forward strand.
CATAAGTAAAAGTTGCAAGAATAAACATAGCAGCGACGTCTATAATGCAAATGGTAACTGGACGGGGTCCCGAGAAAATATCTCTGGAACTGGAACGCACCCCTCTTCTATCGGGGAAAGTGGATTGATCAGACAATGAATGTGTCTCTCTTGGTCTGGCCTTAGTGGTCTGCCGATGGCGATCTGAGGATTTAAGTCCGCGAGACTCTGGAGGTAACCCATTACTCGCTGGGTCAAACGCCCTTGAGCGAAGATGTACTGGACCAGGTTGGCCAGTATTGGGTCTCTCTCAATCCGTCTACCGGGAAAAGATGTTACTTCTCCGGGTGCTGCACGGCTCGAAAAGTAATAATACCCTCGTTCGCTGGCATAGGGTACCGCGAATCTAAGGCGAGCGAGTGCTTCGCAAGCAGCAGCTTCTATGGCCATATGTGGGGTTGGCATTGATTTCCCCATGAAGGAGACTTCCGTTGGATCTTGGTTGGAGTCTACGGGAGGGATGTGTACTGTTGCCCAATATTTCGAGGTGGAAGGTGTGATTCTCGATTTGAACAGCTCATATTGGGGTGGCTGGGTAGAACCCATGGTACTACAGGTAAAGTCCCACAATATTTTGACAAAGCTACCTGGGGTTGCATCTGGGGTTCTCAGATAAATACTAGGGCTCGGCATGGCAGGAAAAAGGTTGTGAGGGTGGTGCACAAGGTGTGGGGTGCTTGATAAGGTCACAAGGTGGCCTTTTTATAGCACTGGAGCTGGGTCATTTTACCGTGGTGAAAGGTAATAAATTTGCCAGCTTAGCTCCAAGGGTCGAGGTCAAAGTCACAGATACATACCTCACTAAAGTGACGTATGACTGTGGGGGTTGTCGAGGTTGTCTTGGTAACTGAGCCTGGAAAAATATGCAACTGCGTGCTGACGCAATTATGCAAGGTTACTATCTAAAACAGGGGCACAACAACAGGCTACGTTAATTCACAAGGTCACATGGTTACAAAGCGAGGATACACTGAGACTCGGCACTACTCGGGTGACTTAGTCTACCTCGTTTATATCCAAACAGGCGTGCCTTGTGGATGTCGAGGCTTCTCCACGGTTCTCACCGTTGGAATTAGCCGGAGATGGTGGAGGAACTACAGGGTCGGGGTAGCGATGATGACCATCGCGGGGATTGTTAGCCACAATCCCGTTGGAGTGTGCTCCCAAAAGGTGACGAAGCACTTCTGGGGTCGTCAAAGCATCTCGGTTGACGGCTGAAGCTGACCTCAGGGTCTCGATCGGGTTTCTGAACAGCACAACTGGGTTGTCGGCATCGGGCTCGTCTTCTCCTCTTGCTGGGGTTCGACGAACCAGCTCTCCACGAGCTGCGATCAGATCAATGGTGATTTGATCGAATAGTGCCTCTAGTGCACCTACATAGCGCACTAGGTGCAATAATGCAGGATCTGTCTCGTGATCTCCGTTGGCAACTTGGGATGGTCTACCATACCCTTCGCGTCTGGGGTAGTAGTAGAACGAGCGACAGTTAACTCTGGGCGACAACTGCCGGAGTTGAACTATAGCCTCTCGAGTAGCTAGCTGGATGGCTTGTGGCTCAAAGGAAGTTGTCCTTCCGGTGAACCTGTAGGGGCATTCTGGAGATAGACCCCTATTGTAGATGTGCACAGTGGCCCAGAATTGACGGCTTTCACCGCCCATGGGCCTTGGTACACAACATATTCTGGGGGCTCTTCTAACGCATAGGCACGACGGGTGAGGTTTGCGAGTATGGTCACAAAACCTCCAAGGTTGGTTGCTGTGGTCTCATTGTGTACTACGGGGCCAGGCATTATGGCTCGGTTTGGAGTAGAGAATGTGTTGTGCTGGGTTGGGGCTAGCGTGCCCTTTTTATAGAAAAAAGGGGACGGAGTCTTCCTTCGCACGCTTGTGAAGGAGACATCTTGGGTGCTGGTCACTAGCGCGTGATTGATAGGCTAGGTTGATAGGTTGGGCACCGACTGCCAAAAGTGTCGGGGTCACTATGTGGCTATCTTGCACGAGAAGCTTGGCTGGGGTTTGGATAAGGTCTGGTGGGTTGGTTTGCCTAAGTTTTTCGACTTGGTTAAGATAGGATTAGCCAATGGTCAGCCTGGCTCTGATACCAAGTTTGTCACGATCGGTTTTCCGGGTATTAATTCCTAGAAAATGGCCCTTGTGCTCATCAGCCCCAGGATTACTGTTAGCTGATGAGGCACCAACTTGATACAGAAATTCCAAGCAAAACACAAAATATGAAGTATAAGACCATTCTGGTCTGTGAGTACAACAAATGGTTTCTAGAGGTTGATGGCGGAAGCGGGTTGTGAATCCTCAGTGTCTATGGGACTCCATTTCCCATGGGAACAGCTGACCAGGTTAACTCCTATCTTCGCGAGGCTGCTATCACCATTGCGTGGGTTCCGGGGCTGGCATCAAGGTCGCTCCTCTCCGTGCAAGAAATCTGGCCAAGACAATAGCCAGGGACAAGCCAGTGAGTACTTTGAATGTACTCGCAAACATTATGAACACGGGTATAATATAACAACGATGTTCCGAAATATTTATGCTCATGACGTCAGTCACAAAAGGTAAATAAATCTCTGATGCATGTAAGCAGGTTAATTATGAAAATGCAATAACATATTAATAATAAAAGGCACCAATCGGGTGTCTGAAGCGATGCCTCGACAGGTCAGTAAATAAAGAGAAATACCTCAGTCGGGCGTCTGAGCGACACCACATAAAGGGCTTCTAAAAGAAATGCCACAGTCGGGCGTCTCAGCGACACCACATAAAGGGCTTATAAGAGAAATAACAAGCATGCCACAGTCGGGCGTCTCAGCGACACCACATAAAGGGCTCATAAAAGAAATGCCACAGTCGGGCGTCTCAGCGACACCACATAAAGGGCTTATTAAAAGAAATAACAAGCATGCCACAGTCGGGCGTCTGAGCGACACCATATAAAGGGCTTATAAATAATCACAGTGAATACCGGGGAGGTAAAACCATCCCAGGGATATTCGGTATTTCAATTAATATAAAGGTGTTAGTCCATAATAAAAATAATAATCATCATAAGTCTCAAGTCACGATCCATGTTCTGGTTTAACATTTTTTCTCCTCCGAAGACCGACACTGAGACCAACACTTGACCCATCCCCGACTGTAATCCTTAACCATGGACACGGATATTCGAATAGGTTTAATATCTGCAGAGGGTGTACTCTTTACCCACGAGTAATGGATTCCTTTAGTCCATCGGGACTAATTCCGTCTAGGGTCTTTTTGTTGAAAACACACCTAACTTGCACACACCAGCTTAACTCACACGTGTCTGGAATCACCCACGACACCTGTCAAGCAAACTCTAAGTGGGGAGGCTACAACCTCGCGTAGCATGGGATCAAATTTATATTGCGCGCTCTAAGGGGTGGCCTCCCCTCTCCGTCTCAACCGAAAACACCCATGCCCCCGGACCAGGTGGCCTGCCTACCAGCTACAACCGGTATCTTCCACCATGGCCTCTCTGTACAGTGTGTGCTAGAAAGAGGTTGACAACTTACTGAACCGTACTCTACTTGTTGTAGAGACGAGTGGTAGTACGAAACAATTATGGGGGTTACTGGAACAAGACTCGATCTAGGTTCGACTCAGGAGGTTTAAGTATTCCCTGTATGATTAGCATAACGAATATATCTCATCCAACAGACAGAGTCACCACTCATCATACCCCTCATGCCATGCCAGACACACTCGTCTCGACGAGGAACTAGGGACAAGCTCGGGTCTACCCAAGACAGAGACTTTCCCGTTTTCCTTCCGGTAGGCACGAAAGGCATACGAGGATGATCACTATCACAAGCATGCCCATTTCCAACAGCAAGGAAATTCCAATAAGCATTCATGCAAATGATCATATCACCACATAAAATAACGAGTCCTATGTAATGAGGTGGTGTCATGATTGTGTCAAACAATGCATGCAAAGTATTATACCAGGGTTCAGGATGCTTTCCTTCAATGTGTGGAAAGGCAGGGTGCACTCCAAAACATTTGAAAGCTTTCTCCTCTCTCCAAAATCCTATTTAAAATATTTTTGAATCAATATAAAGTTTCAAAAAAGTACCAAAAAGTTGTCTGAATTTTTTTGAAATAAATCTTAAAATAAACTAGACAATATTTGAGAGAGGTAGGAAAAAGAATCAACTCATTTGGAGTTGTAATTAAAAAGTTATAGCCAGTCAAAGTCCTGGTCAAAATCTGTTTTTTTAAATAAAACAGAAAAAGAAAAGAAAACGTTTCAAAAATGTACACATCGAAGGCGCATTCTGGAAATGCGCTTCCACTTACTCCTGCGTGGACCGGCGCTGGGTCACTGACGGTGGGCCCGCCTGGCCCACTGGTCAGGTTTGACCAGTCCACGCGCGCGTCGTCCCCCTCCGACCGAACAGAGACGGAGCTCCGGCGAGGATTGCCGGCAAACGGAGGCGTCCCTTGGTGATCTGGGAACATGGGTGTGCTCAGGAGGTCGAGACGAACCCGTGGGTACCCGCAATGGTCGCCGACGTGGACAGAGTCGCCGGCGACGAGCTTCGCGGCGGAGAAGGCATTCGGGTGGATTTGGGGTCCTGGGCCATGGTGCTCTCGGTCGGAGCTAAGGCGATGGGCGGCTCCGCACGATCACGTGGAGTTGGGTGGTGGCGCTAGATTGCTGGGAGGTGCCTTGGTTGCGACGGAATCGACCGGGACTTGGCGGCGACCGAACCGGCCGGACTCGGGGAAGATGGCCTTCCCCTCCTCGACTGCTGGCCATGGTAGCTCTAGGGGGATCATTTGAGGTTGCTTGAGGACTCGATTGAGCTCCGGGGCCCTTATATAGGCGGTGGAGGTCGGTCCCAAGGCGGCCGGCGATAAGGACGACGGCGAACCGCCATTCTGTGCGGCATGGCGACGTGGAGGCGACGAGAGCTAGCCGACGAGCGAGGGGATAAGCTTGCGCGGCTCCCAGGGGCAGGTGGCGAGCCGGGGTGGCTCAGGCGGCGCCGATCGTGGCATAGGCGCACTGCGGACGCCGACGTGCCGCCAAGAGTGCCCTGACGGCGGCGCTGTAGGGTGCCAGGGCCGCTTGGAGGTTTCTGGTGAGAAGGGGAGTGTGTGGCGCGGCTTTGCAGTGTGGGGCCAAACCAGGGGCGCGACGCAGCGGCTCGGGTACACGGCTGCAATTGGCGCGCTCTGGGCGCGCCCAGTGCATGCCCACCATCTGCTCAATGAAATGCCATGGCCTGCTAGGTGGCTTGGTTGGAGCTGGAGATTAGCAGGTCTAGTATAGGGGTAGCTGGGATGCTAGTGGACATGCCTGTTGGGTTAGAGGATCAGGTGCACAATGCAAACCAAAACTCATGCCAAATCTGCCCATGCACTCCAAGTGTTTGACAAAATGCCACAGGCACTTAGGCTTTTCTTGGAGTGGCCAAACTTTCCAGATCCTAGTCTCTTTAGATGCATAAGAGGGTGGTGAGGTTAGTTAGTGAAAAGCACAAACTTGTTAGTGCAAGATTTGCAGAACTTCAGTTCTGGACAGAAGGGAAATGGCATCATCTCATGGACCAAAAGTATTCCAATGGTTGCATGCTCCTGGACTTAGGGGTTTTGTAGGGTGGTCTACAAGCAGGGGAAAGAATCAAGGGCCAAAGAGCAAGCAAGAATATGGATGCTGTATAAACCATCATGTTGGACCAGAATGAAGATGAGGATGGTTCACTCAAATTTTTCAAAGGACCTCACTGGATTTTTGCAAAAAGTTGACTAATATACTCCTATTGACATCCCAAAATTTTGGTAGGAGTATTAAAGAATTATTTAAATAGGTTGTAGTGCAAAATTGCCCACTGGACCAGAGAAGAATTGGGTGTAGAGCTCAAAATATATCATGAATAAAAGATACTTTTGCATAAAAGTGACTTTAAAACATCACTTGACACCTCCAAATTTTGGTTGGAATTTTAAGTGAATTTATCAAATGGTTGCAGTTCAAATATGGCCATATAACCTTGGAAAACCATTTTTCAAGAAAATAAAGATCAAGCAAATTAATTATGTAATTAGTTCTACTAATAAAAGAAAAGTTTTTCTTGAGAGGTTAAACAAACCCAATAACATATTTGAAAGGTTTTCTTTTTGGGGAAAACTCCATAATAACAAGAGAGAGAAAAAAATGGTCCAAAAAACAAAAGGGAGCCCAGAAAATAAAAAATAATAATTTCCTGGCAAAATTTTAATTAAAAAAACAAGGTCAAAATTTTGGGGTGTCACAAGTATCTAGGTGACATTAGGGTTTTGGTTGATTTGTATCTTAAGGTGTTATTCTAGTACGAACTCTTTTATAGATCGATCCGAACAAATAACTTTGTGGTGGTTTCGTACCCGACCATAATCTCTACGTTTGTTCTCCGCAATTAGTGTCTTTGGAGTGACTCTTTGTTGCATGTTGAGGGCTTGTCATATGTTCTATCTATGTTATTATTGTTGAGAGAACTTACACTAGTGAAAGTATGAACCCTAGGCCTTGTTTCGTATCATTGCAATACCGTTTACGCTCACTTTTACCGCTCCCTACCTTGCTGTTTTTATTATTTCAGATTACAAAAACCCATATCTACTATCTATTTTGCACTTGTATCTTCATCTCTTCGCCGAACTAGTGCACCTATGCAATTTACCATTGTATTGGGTGTGTTGGGGACACAAGAGACATTTTGTTGTTTGGTTGCATTGTTGTTTGAGAGAGACCATCTTCATCCTACGCCTCCTATGGATTGATAAACCTTAGGTCATCCACTTGAGGGAAATTTGCTACTGTCCTACAAACCTGTGCACTTGCAGGCCCAACAACGTCTACAAGAAGAAGGTTGTGTAATAGACATCATCAAGTAGTCGAATCACCCCCTCCCTCTAGACATACTTTCGATCCTACAATTGGTATCAGAGCTTTGGTCTCCATTTGCCTTGATTGCCATAGCTTTTGGTGATCCTAGCCTTGGTTTCACAACCTAGGAGAGTATGGCGTCTAGCAAGGGAAATTACCACCGTAGAGGTCCTTACTTTGATGGTACTAATTTTGCTAGTTGGAAGCATAAGATGAAAATGCGTATTCTTGAACATAACCCCGCTGTTTGGGCTATTGTGTGTATTGGCTTGCTAGGTGAATTCTTTGATGGGAGAGAACCGAACCGTGAAGCTACCGCGGAAGAGTTGAAGATACTGCAATACAAAGCTCAAGCTTGTGATATACTCTTCAACGGATTGTGCCCCGAAGAATTCAACAAAATCAGTCGCCTTGAGAATGCAAAGGAATTTTGGGATACTTTGATTGATATGCACAAAGGTACTGACTCCGTCAAGGAATCCAAATTGGATGTGCTTCAAAGTCAACTTGACAACTTCAAAATGAAGGATGGTGAAGGTGTCGCTGAAACATACTCTAGGCTTGCTCTCATCAAAAATGATATTGCCGGCTTAGGAAGTGAAGAGATGACCGACAAATTCATCACCCAAAAGATCCTAAGAGCCTTGGATGGAAAATATGATACCGTCTGCACATTAATCCAAATGATGCCCAACTACAAAGATCTCAAGCCAACGGAAGTCATTGGAAGAATTTTTGCTCATGAGATGTCACTCAAGGATAAGGAAGAGCTTCACAACAAGTCTAGTGGTGCTTACAAAGCCTCATGTGATGCTCCTACGTCATCAAGTGAGAAACAAACCTTCAATGAGGAATTGAGCATAATGGTGAAAAACTTCAACAAGTTCTACAAGAGTAGAAGCAAGGAGAGAAGCTCCAAGTCAAGGTCCTACAATGACAAAAGATCTTTGAGTCATGAACACAATTGCTACAATTGTGGAAGACCCGGATACTATTCCAATGAGTGTACGACTCCTTACAAAAGGAGAGAAGATTCACCCAAAAGGAGAAGTAGAATAGATGAATCACCACCAAGAGAGAGGAGGAGTAGAGATGATCGTTATGAACGAAGAACCTCCTGGAGAAGCATGGATTCAGAAAGGAAGGAGAAATCGTCAAAGAGCTACATGAAGAGAAGACATCAAGCTCATGTTGGTGAATGGGTATCCGGTTCCGACTCCGACTATCACTCCGAGAGAAGCTATCACTCCAACTCCAAATATACTCAAGATGAAGGTGTTGCCGGCCTAGCACTTGTGTCAACCAACTCCTATGACATATTGACTCACCAAATGAAGGATTTGGAAGATGCTTCATGGCTAAATGCCCAAAGGTATCACACCCCGAGTATGTTGATTTCAATAGTGATGAAGATGACTTGTTAGTTGATGATGATTTACTTGTTGACAACTCTAGTGATGAATACTATGATGAAACGTCAATTAATTATGCTACTCAAGATAAAACGAATGACAATCATAAGGAGGAAATTGAGCGTCTAACTAAAGAACTAAACACTCTAAAGTTAGCTCATGAAACTACCTTGGAAGATCATCGAGAACTTTTAAAGACTCATGAGAAGTTACGCTTTGAAAAGCTCAAGCTTGAGCAAGAGCATGAGTTTTTAAAGGCAATCAATAATGATCTTCGCAAGAAAAGTTCTTCTTACATTGCCAAGCGTTTACTCTTATCAACTTACATTCCACAAGTAAAATCTAGCAACAAGAGTAAGAAATATTCTTCTTCTAGTAGTAACAATAATCATGCTAAATCCAATATTGTTGCTTCTAGTAGTTCTCTTGTTTCCACTAATGATTCTCTTAGCCAAGTTACACTTGAACAAGAAAATAGTTTATTGAAGGGAATTATAGAGAAGGGTGTCTACAAAAGTCTTGCCAGGAGTAAGCAATTCGAAGAAATTGTACTCAAGAAAGGAAGGTACCGGAAGAATCAAGGTGTTTGTTTTGAACGAAAGTTCAATGCCCATGGAGTTGAATGGGAAGAAGATCAATAACCCAAGACGAAGTTTGTTCCCCAACAAAAGAAGTATGATCCTACTTCTTTCCAAGGGACATAAGCTCAAGATGATCTTCCACCACAAGACCACAAGCAAAAAGGCAAGGACAAGCTTCAAGAGGAGATTGATGCATTTGAATAAGCTCCCAAGGCCTTGGTCAAGTGGGTTCCCAAGACTACATCAAGCTCTACTTCATCAAGTTCCACTACTACCCCAAGGATTCCCATCAAGATGATGTGGATATCAAAGAAGAAGAACTAGAGAGTTCTTGAGGGTGACTCTGCCAACATTCTTCACTCACATCATTTTGGCAAGGACTAGTGCAATCAACTTTCACATCTTGCACTAGTTCAAGGAGTCACAAACCCTCTTATTGGTATGACAAGGGACAAGGTAACCTAATGCTTTCATGGACATCATCTTATGTGTGCATCACTCTATGTCTATGGATATCCTTGTTTGTTCCTTGTGGGACTAACCCATGTAGGTATTGAAAGTGCAAATCACTCCAATGGATTGCTCCAAATGATCTACAACAACTTTGAGCATCCACATCTTCAACATCTACATGAAGTCATCATAGACAAAACCCAAGGTTAGTTCATCCCTCTTAAAGGGGGAACTCACATCTAGGGGGAGCTTTACTCAAAAGAATTGAGTTATAGCAACTCTAATGGTGTGAATACAACAATGCTTTATGTAAAAGTGGTAACCCCACTTGTGCTTAAACGATGAGTATGACCTATGATCAAATGTTTTTCATTTGACTCCTAAGTCAATATACTCATATATAGATGACCTAGTCATCGCCAATTGTCTGATAGATGCAAGTATTGGTTGTGCATGCTTTTTCACATATTTCATTTGCCATTTTATTGTGTGAGCATGTCGTTTGCATATTTTATCCATTCGAGGACATCCACATGTTGCTTTGATTGTTTGGTTTCTTTTCGTTTGCCAAGTGGATGGACAAGAATGCCTAAGAACCTTCTCTAGCTATCTATGCTTTTCTCATATCAAATTCTATTCATGCTACATCACAAATTTTGATCAAGTCAGATTTAAACCACTTTGTGTGAGGAGCACTCAGAGTCCCCCATTTGTCATAGACATAAACTTCCAAAACCTCTTTGTGCATTTTGGTCTGACCGAGAAATCAATTTCGGTCACACCGAGTTCACTAAGTTGATCTAGGTTTTCATCTCGGTGCAACCGATTTGAACACTTCGGTCACACCAAGTTGCAGCAACCGCTTGTCATTTTGCAATCTCGGTGCCACCGAGTTGTTCCACTCGGTCACACCGACAGGTTCGAGATATAAATATCTACGGGTGAGATTTTGGAAATTACTTCAAATCTTCTCAGCCCGCGCGTGTCCTGCTCTGCCCCCTCGGGTCTCTGGATCGTCTTCTCACCGCCAACGACCTCCCGCTGTTGGAATCTGCCACCGTCGACGTAATCTGCTCCACCGTCGCCGCCGTAGCAAACACCCACTATTCTAGGGTATGTGTTCGACCCCTTGTGCTGTCTTTTTCACTCTGATTCCTAGCACAAGGACAATGCCATGATTCTTGCCATGAATGAGACTAATCTATCCAACTAAATCATCCTTAGGTCTAGTTTGATTCAAAAAAATTAGGGTTAGCTCTCCGCAGATCTCATCTCGTACCGACCGAAATGTAGAAATTAGTCTCACCGATTTGGCTTAGGCCATTGCACATGCACTTTTCGGTCTGACCGAAACGTGCAAATCAGTGTGACCGAGTTCAGGATTATGTGAAACCCTAGCAATCTCGGTGCCACCGAACTATGACTCGTCCCAACTGAGTTCACTAGTTTAGGTTCTAAGTGTTGCTTCGGTATCACCGAGTTTGACAATTCGGTAGCTCCGAGATCATTTCTGTAGAGAACTAAAACTAAGTTTTTGACTCATTTTAATTTGCAAAAGCTCTGTACTTTGTGATGCTCATCTACTCTACCTCATGTACAACCTATTCACACGGTCTTCTGACAGTTTGCCTGCAAGATGTCTGACCAGAGTGACAGCCAGAACAGGTCTGAACAACAAGGACAGTAGGGCACCAGTCCCTCCAGCAGCTATGATGAGGGCAGGAGCACACCTAGTAACTTGCCCAAGGCAGCTACTAGAACAAGGAAGAAGAGAACATTTGATTTAGAGGATGAGGACTAGATTGCAGCTGAGGATGAGGCCACTTCCAATAAGAAAGTGGTGAAGAAAGAATTTGGCACAGTTGGATCAACTAAGCCAGGCATGAACAGAAAGGCACCAGCTAGGAGAGTGCCTACATCCAAGCCAAGGAAAGTTGCCACAGGTGAAACTATAAAGTTCACCATTGAATCTGAAGAAGAGGCAGCTGGTGAGGACAAGAAAAAGAAGAGAGTAAGAACAACAACAACCAAAGTACTTGGAAAATCTTCAATGGTGAGATCTGAAGATGAAGAGGAAGAGGATGCTGCTCCAGCTCCTAAGGCTCAGAAGCTCACGGGAGATGCAATTAAGTCAGGGGCTGCTCCTAAGCCCAAACTTACTCCCAAAGCTACTGCTCTAGCCACAAAGACTGCACCCAAGAGGAGTACAAGGAATATACCTACCAAGGAGAAGAACAAGGCCCCAGTGCCTGAAATGGAAGAGGAAGAAGCTGAAGCCCAAGTGCTCAGGAAGCTCAAGCCAAAGAGTCCAGACCATAATGATGCACATCCTGTTGCAGAGGATATGAAACTCAGAAAGGATGCAGGTCTGAGACAGTGGAGAAAGAATGACCCATATGATGTTAGGAGGAGAACTACAGTGGATTACAGGTTCCACACAAAGGAACAACAAGATTTCTATGAAACTGTTTTGCCTCACAAGAAGGCCATAGTGTGTGACATGAGATGGGTTGATTGGAACTACATTAAGGAGAATGAAGATCACTTTCCAGGTGTCTTTGACAGCTTCAAGGACTGTGAGGTTGACAAATTTGTGGGCCAGAAACTCACAAAGTGGAATGATGAGCTGATCATGCAATTCTACTCAACTGCTCATTTCTATCCAGATGGCAGAATTGTATGGATGTCAGAGGGTACTAGGTACCAATCTACAGCTGATGGGTGGGCTAAATTGATCAGTGCTCCAGATGGTCATGAAGATGACTTGGATGTCTATGCCAAGAAGAAGAAGGATCATAACTCAATGGCCAGCATGTACAAGGAGATTCCTGATGCAGACCTTAAGACTCACAAGTTTGGCTTCTTGAAGGACTTACTGTCAGGGCTGCCTACCATCAATACCATTCTGAGGCACACTCTGTTGCCAAAATCATGAGATCACAGAATGATAAGGGGATACTCCATCAACTTGCTGCACATATTTGATGTCCCTCAAAAGTTCAAAGTTTGATTGTTGAGACAATCAAGAGAACAACTGCAGAACAGAAGAGGTCTTGTGGGTATGCTCCACAAATTCAGGTGCTTATTAACTCCAAGATGGGCACAGGCACATATCTGTTGGATAGAGAGCTGTTGGAAATATGCCCTAGAGGCAATAATAAAATGGTTATTATTGTATTTCCTTGTTCATGATAATTGTCTATTGTTCATGCTATAATTGTATTAACTGGAAACCGTGATACATGTGTGAATACATAGACCACAACATGTCCCTAGTGAGCCTCTAGTTGACTAGCTCGTTGATCAATAGATGGTTATGGTTTCCTGACCATGGACATTGGATGCCATTGATAATGGGATCACATCATTAGGAGAATGATGTGATGGACAAGACCCAATCCTAAGCATAGCACAAGATCGTGTAGTTCGTTTGCTAAAGCTTTTCTAATGTCACGTATCATTTCCTTAGACCATGAGATTGTGCAAATCCCGGATACCATAGGAATGCTTTGGGTGTACCAAACGTCACAACGTAACTGGGTGGCTATAAAGGTGCACTACAGGTATCTCCGAAAGTGTCTGTTGGGTTGGCACGAATCGAGACTGGGATTTGTCACTCCGTATGACGGAGAGGTATCTCTGGGCCCACTCGGTAATGCATCATCCTAATGAGCTCAATGTGACTAAGTAGTTGGTCACGGGATCATGTATTACGGAACAAGTAAAGTGACTTGCCGGTAACGAGATGGAACGAGGTATTGGGATGCCGACGATCGAATCTCGGGCAAGTAATGTACCGATTGACAAAGGGAATTGCGTACGGGATTGCTTGAATCCTTGACATCGTGGTTCATCCGATGAGATCATCGTGGAACATGTGGGAGCCAACATGGGTCCAGATCCCGCTGTTGGTTATTGGCCAGAGAGCTGTCTCGGTCATGTCTACATGATTCCCGAACCCGTAGGGTCTACACACTTAAGGTTCAATGACGCTAGGGTTATAAAGGAAGTTTGTATGTGTTTACCGAATGTTGTTCGCAGTCCCAAATGAGATCCCGGACGTCACGAGGAGTTTCGGAATGGTCCGGAGGTAAAGAATAATATATAGGAAGTGAGGTTTTGGCCACCGGAAGTATTTCGGGGGTCACCAGTAATGTACCGGGACCACCGGAAGGGTTTCGGGGGTCCCCCGGGAGGGGCCACCAGCTCCGGATGCTTGCATGGGCCTAGAGTGGGAAGGGATCAGCCCCAGAGTGGACTGGGACGCCTCCCACCAAGGCCCAAGGTGCAGCTATGAGGGGAGAGGGGAAACCCTAGGCGCTGATGGGCCTAAAGGCCCACCCTAGGGCGCACCCCCCTCTCTCCCCCTCTTGGCCGCCCCCTGATGTATACTACACAACCTTCTTCTGTAGATGTTGTTGGGCTTGCAAGTGCACAAGTTTGTAGGATAGTAGCAAATTTCCCTCAAGTGGATGACCTAAGGTTTATCAATCCGTGGGAGGCGTAGGATGAAGATGGTCTTTCTCAAACAACCCTGCAACCAAATAACAAAGAGTCTCTTGTGTCCCCAACACACCCAATACAATGGCAAATTGTATAGGTGCACTAGTTCGGCGAAGAGATGGTGATACAAGTGCAATAAGGATGGTAGATAAAGGTATTTGTAATCTGAAATTATAAAAACAGCAAGGTAACAACTGATAAAAGTGGGCGTAAACGGTATTACAATGATAGGAAACAAGGCCTAAGGTTCATACTTTCACTAGTAAAAGTTCTCTCAACAATAATAACATAGATAGATCATATAACAATCCCTCAACATGCAACAAAGAGTCACTCCAAAGCAACTAATAGCGGAGAACAAACGTAGAGATTAAGGTAGGGTACGAAACCACCTCAACGTTATTCTTTCGGATCGATCTATTCAAGAGTTCGTACTAGAATAACACCTTAAGACACAAATCAACCAAAACCCTAATGTCACCTAGATACTCCATTGTCACCTCAAGTATCCGTGGGCATGATTATACGATATGCATCACACAATCTCAGATTCATCCAACCAACACAAAGTACTTCAAAGAGTGCCCCAAAGCTTCTACCGGAGAGTCAAGAAAATGTCTGCCAACCCCTATGCATAGGTTCATGGGCGGAACCCGCAAGTGGGTCACCAAAACATACATCAAGTGGCACATGATATCCCATTGTCACCACAGATAAGCACGGCAAGACATACATCAAGTGTTCTCATAAAAGACTCAATCCGATAAGATAACTTCAAGAGGGAAACTCAATTCATCACAAGAAAGTAGAGGGGGGAAACATCATAAGATCCAATTATAATAACAAAGCTCGGGATACATCAAGATCGTGTCTTAGAGAGAACACGAGAGAGAACACGAGAGAGAACACGAGAGAGAGAGAGAGAGAGAGAGAGAGAGATCAAACACATAGCTACTGGTACATACCCTCAGCCCCGAGGGTGAACTACTCCCTCCTCATCATGGATAGCGCCGGGATGATGAAGATGGCCACCAGTGATGGTTTCCCCTCTGGCAGGGTGCCGGAACGGGCTCCCGAGAGGTTTTTGGTGGCTACAGAGGCTTGCGGCGGCGGAACTCTCGATCTATCTTGATATTCAATGGTTTTAGGGTACGTAGGCTTATATAGGCAAAAGAAGTCGGTCGGGAGGTGCTCGAGGGGACCACAAGACAGGGGGGCGTGCCCTATAGGGGGGGTGCCCCCTATCTCCTGGGCTCCTCGAGGGTCCTCTGACTTGATCTCCAAGCCTCCAGGATGATATTCTTCCAAAAAATCACGTTGTCGAAGATTTCATTTCATTTGGACTCTGTTTGATATTCCTTTTCTTCGAAATACTGAAACAGGCAATAAAACAGCAATATGGGCTGGGCCTCCGGTTAATAGGTTAGTCCCAAAAGTAATATAAAAGTGTATAATAAAGCCCATAATCATTCAAAATAGATAATAATATAGCATGGATGCTTCATAAATTATAGATACGTTGGAGACGTATCAGCATCCCCAAGCTTAATTCCTACTCGTCCTCGAGTAGGTAAATGATAAAAGAAAGAATTTATGAAGTGTGAATGCTAGAAGGTGCACAAGTTTGATCAATGATAATTTCAATCACCTTCTCTAGCATGATTATATGTCATAACAGTAGTTCATCTCATAAAACTTCTCACGAATAAGTAACAAGCAATTCACATGTTAAAGCATAGACCATAAACTTTCTTGAAAACTAGCAAACTTCATTCTTAGTCATCAAACAATTGCAATTCATCTTATTTTCAGGAATTGCAACTCCACATACTCAACTATCATATAGTCTTCTACAATTGCTAACACTCACGCAATACTAATGGTTATGGAGTTTCAATCGGACACTGAGAAAGATAGGGGCTTATAGTGTTGCCTCCCAACATATTCACCTTTGGGTGATGTCAACAATAATAGTTCATGCTAACGTACATCCAATTGGATATATATATATCAGGACACCCTAACACAAAGTGCTTGCGAAAGGATAAAATGAAAAAGGGAAAGGTGAAGATCACCTTGACTCTTGCATAAAGTAAAAGACATAAAGTAAAAGATAGGCCCTTCGCAGAGGGAAGCAGAGGTCGTCATGCGCTTTTAGGGCTGGATACACAAAATCTTAATGCGAAAGAACATCACTTTATATTGCCCCTCGTATATGGACCTTTATTATGCAGTCCATCGCTTTTATTGCTTCCATAACAAGTTCGTACAAAGCTTATTTTCTCCGCACTAATAAGTCATGCATATTTAAAGAGCATTTTTTATTGCTTGCACCGATGACAACTTACTTGAAGAATCTTACTCAATCCATAGGTAGGTATGGTGGACTCTCATGGCGAAACTGGGTTTAAGGATATTTGGAAGCACAAGTAGTATCTCTACTTGGTGCTAGGAATTTTTGGCTAGCATGAGGGGGAAAGGCAAGCTCAACATGTGTTTGAATGATCCATGACAATATACTTTAACTGAGATATGAGAAAACATAACCCATTACGTTGTCTTCCTTGTCCAACATCAACTCTTTAGCATGTAATACTTAATGAGTGCTCACAATTACAAAATATGTCTATGATAATATATTTATATGTGAAATCTCTCTTCCTTCAATATTCTTTCATGAATTGTTCAAATGATTAATACAATGCTTGCTAACCGTCAATAAATTTACAAACTCTACTTCTTAGATGTGAAGTCATTTCTACCCATGGGATAATCAATGAGGCATATATAATTTCAGATTTATGACATTCAACTCATTCAACCATTTACTCATAGGATATAAGTGAAGCACAAGAGTAAAAGAAAATTTACTCCAAAAAGATATAAGTGAAGATCAATGAGTAGCTAAATAATTGTGCAACTATGTGAAGACTCTCTAACATTTAAGAATTTCAGATATTGGTATTGTATTCAAGCAGCAAGCAAAACAAAATAAATTGACATTGCAAGGATAGCACAACTCAAGTGAAGAAGCAAAAACTTAGGCTCAACCGATACTAACCGATAGTTGTTGAAGAAGAAAGGTGGGATGCCTCCAAGCTTAGATGCTTGATACTTCTTGAATTATTATCTTGGGGTGCCTTGGGCATCCCCAAGCTTGAACTTTTATGTCTCCTTAATTCCTCTCATATCATGATTTCTCTTATTTTTATCAAAAGCTTCATTCACAACAAACTCAACAAGAACTCGTGAGATAAGTTAGTATAAACCAATGCAAAACCTTATCATTTTCTACTGTAACAAATCACTAAAAAATTTATTCAACATTGCATACTAAATGTCTCTGCATATTTAATACTCCTATCCTCAAATAGAATCATTAAACAAGCAAACATATGCAAACAATGCAAAGATAACAGCAATCTGCCAAAACAGTATAGTCTGTAAAGAATGCAAGATTCATCATACTTACCTAACTCAAAAAATTATGAACTAAAATTACCACTGTAATTAATTTATCAGAGCTCAATATGCAAAAAGTTTCAACATCAAACCATTCTCTGACTTTTCTAGGGAATTTTTTCAACAGCGGTAAACTTTCTGTTTTCAAACAGCAACATGTATACTAGCAAAATAAGCATGGTAAAGGTTACCGATGAACGAAGACGAAAGAGGGGATGCCATCCGGGACATCCCCAAGCTTAGCCTCTTGGTTGTCCTTGAATATTACCTTGGGGTGCCTTGGGAATCCCCAAGCTTAGGATCTTGCCACTCCTTATTCGATAGTCCATCGAATCTTTACCCAAAACTTGAAAACTTCAACCACACAAAACTCAACACAAAACTCATAAGCTCCGTTAGTATAAGAAAATAAAACCACCACTTAGGTACTGTAATGAACTCATTCTAAATTCATATTGGTGTAAAAACTACTGTATTCCAACTTCTCTATGGTTCATACCACTTAATACTACCCATAGATGCATCAAAATAAGCAAACAACACAATGAAAACAGAATCTGTCAAAAACAGAACAGTCTGTAGTAATCTGTATCAAACGTATACCTATGGAACTCCAAAAATTATGAAATAAATTGCTGGACCTGAGCAATTTGTCTATTAACAATCTTCAAAAAGAATAAACCTAAAAGCACTCTCCAGTAAAAAATGGCAGCTAATCTCGTGAGCGCTAAAGTTTCTGTTTTTTACAGCAAGATCACATAAAGTTCACTCAAGTCTTACGAAAGGTTCTACTTGGCACTTTATTGAAACAAAAGCTATAAAACATGATTACTACAGTAGCATAATCATGTGGACACACAAAAACAGTAAGGGTAAATATTGGGTTGTCTCCCAACAAGCGCTTTTCTTTAATGCCTTTCTAGCTAGGCATGATGATGCCAATGATGCTCACATAAAAGATAAGAATTGAAACATAACGGGAGCATCATGAAGCATATGACTAGCACATTTAAGCCTAACCCACTTCCTATGCATAGGTATTTTGTGAGCAAACAACTTATGGTAACAATAATTAGCTAGCATAGGAGGGTAACACAAGCATAAGTTCAAAACTTGAAGCACAAAATGAGGAAACTTGACATTATTGCAATTCGTACAAGCATATGTTCCTCCCTCATAATAATTTTCAGTAGCATAACGAATGAATTCAACAATATAACCAGCACCTAAAGCATTCTTTTCATGATCTACAAGCATAGAATATTTACTACTCTCCACATAAGCACAATTCTTCTCATTCAGAATAGAGGGAGTATCATAAGAGACTTGAACACTAAAAATTGTTTCCACATTAAAAGAGTAATGTTCAGAAAAAGGGTAATCACAATCATGACAAGGTTTGTTAATATAATCATCACTACTTTTTATAGCATAAGTTTCATCACAATAATCATCATAAGTAGCAACTTCGTTCTCATCATAATCGATTGAAACCTCTCCCAAGATAGTGGAATCACTAAATAAAGTTGACACTCCTCTGAATCCACTTTCATATTCATCACAATAAAATTCAACATCCTCCAAAATAGTGGGATCACTACATCCTAAAGTTGACACTCTTCCGAACCCACTTTCATCAATATAATCATCATAGGTAGGAGGCATGTTATTATCTTAACAACTTTCCATATCAAAGCTTGGAATGCTAAAAATATCATCTTCACTAAACGTAGCATCCCCAAGCTTGGGACAAACATTAATTTCAGCAAATATATTCTCAAATATGTCATTCTCATCAAACATAGCTTACCCAAGCTTGGGCCTTTTCATATCATAAGCATAATCACTCTCATCATTAAAAATATGGATAGCACCAATAGTAAAGCAATTATCATCATCACAATGAGTAGTAGGAGCAACATCATTTGGGGGGGATACCTTTCTACCTTTGTTTCTCCTTCTTTTCTTTTTCTTCTTCACATTATGTGTAGGTTCAACCTTCCTCTTTGAGCTCCTTATTGATGAGATTGGCTGAATAGAAAGCTCCTCCTCGTTACCTAATTCATCATAAGAAATAATAGGAGGATATTGGGAAGTCTCTTCCCTTTCATTAGTATTCTCATCATCTTCCATTTGCTTTCTTTTCTTTAGGTAATTGGCAATATAAGGATTTTCAATGCAATTCTCCGCACAAAACATATAAATCTTTTCTAGATCAATGTCAAGGAAATGCTCAAGATTAAATTCTGGAATAGGCTTAGTTAAACGTTGCAACTCTTCATAACCCAAAAGCAAACTAAGTTCATTATAATGTGCAAGGGAAATCAAATCATCACAACTTTTGGACACGATTCGGTCATGAAACAATTTGCATTGGAGATGTAAATGACCACGTTCATTGCAAAGTTCACAAGTACGGCAAAGGAATTTTAAATTTTCAGCACTCACATCTAGCCTTTCTTGCAACCATTTAGTTTCAAAATGCTTATGCCTCTTGCAATAAATATCTTCTCTATTTGGTGTGTTCATGCAAACATGCACTCCACAAAAGTTGACATGCTCATAAGAGATATTTTCATCATGACTAGAGCAATCATCATTAATAGTATGGATATTCAAGGAGTTTATACTAACAACATTGCAATCATGCTCATCATTCAAAGATTTAGTATCAAGCATTTTAATGCACTCTTCCTCTAGCACTTGAGCACAATTTTCCTTTCCATCAAACTCATGAAAGATATTAAAAAGACGAAGCATATGAGACAAACTTAACTAATTTTTTTTTGTAATTTTCTTTTATAAACTAAACTAGTGATAAAAAAAGAAACGAAAAGATTCGATTGCAAGATCTAAAGATATACCTTCAAGCACTCACCTCCCCGGCAACGGCGCCAGAAAAGAGCTTTATGTCTACTACACAACCTTCTTCTTGTAGACGTTGTTGGGCCTACAAGTGCACACGTTTGTAGGACAGTAGCAAACTTCCCTCAAGTGGATGACCTAAGGTTTATCAATCTGTGGGAGGCGTAGGATGAAGATGGTCTCTCTCAAACAACCCTGCAACCAAATAACAAAGAGTCTCTTGTGTCCCCAACACACCCAATACAATGGCAAATTGTATAGGTGCACTAGTTCGGCGAAGAGATGGTGATACAAGTACAATAAGGATGGTAGATAAAGGTATTTGTAATCTGAAATTATAAAAACAGCAAGGTAACAAGTGATAAAAGTGAGCGTAAACGGTATTGCAATGATAGGAAACAAGACCTAGGGTTCATACTTTCACTAGTGCAAGTTCTCTCAACAATAATAACATAGATAGATCATATAACAGTCCCTCAACATGCAACAAAGAGTCACTCCAAAGCAACTAATAGCGGAAAACAAATGTAGAGATTAAGGTAGGGTACGAAACCACCTCAACGTTATTCTTTCGGATTGATCTATTCAAGAGTTCGTACTAGAATAACACCTTAAGACACAAATCAACCAAAACCCTAATGTCACCTAGATACTCCATTGTCACCTCAAGTATCCGTGGGCATGATTATACGATATGAATCACACAATCTCAGATTCATCCAACCAACACAAAGTACTTCAAAGAGTGCCCCAAAGCTTCTACCGGAGAGTCAAGAAAACATGTGCCAGCCCCTATGCATAGGTTCATGGGCGGAACCCGCAAGTTGGTCACCAAAACATACATCAAGTGGCACATGATATCCCATTGTCACCACAGATATGCACGGCAAGACATACATTAAGTGTTCTCATAAAAAACTCAATCCGATAAGAAAACTTCAAGAGGGAAACTCAATTCATCACAAGAGAGTAGAGGGGGGAAAAACACCATAAGATCCAGCTATAATAACAAAGCTCGGGATACATCAAGATCGTGTTTTAGAGAGAACACAAGAGAGAGAGATCAAACACATAGCTACTGGTACATACCCTCAGCCCCGAGGGTGAACTACTCCCTTCTCGTCATGGATAGCGCTGGGATGATGAAGATGGCCACCGGTGATGGTTTCCCCCTCCGGTAGGGTGTCAGAACGGGCTCCCAGGAGGTTTTTGGTGGCTACAGAGGCTTGCGGCGGTGGAACTCCCGATCTATCTTGATATTCAATGGTTTTAGGGTACGTAGGCTTATGTAGGCGAAAGAAGTCGGTCGGGAGGTGCTCGAGGGGTCCACGAGATAGGGGGCCGCGCCCTGTAGGGCGGGCGCGGCCCCCTATCTCCTGGGCTCCTCGAGGGTGTTCTGACTTGATATCCAAGCCTCCAGGATGATATTCTTCCAAAAAATCACGTTGCCGAAGGTTTCATTCCATTTGGACTCCTTTTGATATTCCTTTTCTTCGAAATACTGAAACAGGCAATAAAACAGCAATATGGGTTGGGCCTCCGGTTAATAGTTTAGTCCCAAAAGTAATATAAAAGTGTATAATAAAGCCCATAATCATTCAAAACAGATAATAATATAGCATGAATGCTTCATAAATTATAGATACGTTGGAGACGTATCACCCCCTCCTTCCCATCTAGGGCTGCCGCCCCCTAGGGGTGGGAACCCTAGAGGGGGCGCACCCTCCTCCCCTTCCCCTATATGTAGTGGGGTTTTGGGGCTGCCAAGAACATGAGTTTCCATCTCTCCTGGTGCAGCCCTACCCCTATCCCTCCTCGTCTCTCGTAGTGCTTGGCGAAGCCCTACTGGAGTGCCAGGCTCCTCCATCACCACCACGACGTTGTGCTGCTGCTGGATGGAGTCTTCCCCAATCTATCCCTCTCTCCTTGCTGGATCAAGGCACGGGAGACGTCACCGGGCTGCACGTGTGTTGAACGCGGAGGCACCGTTCTTCGGTGCTTAGATCGGATTCGGCCGTGATCTGAATCGCTTCGTGAACGACTCCACCGACCGCGTTCTTGTAACGCTTACGCATCGCGATCTTCAAGGGTATGAATATACACTCCCCTCTCTCTTGTTGCTAGAATCTCCATAGATTGATCTTGGTGATGCGTAGAAAAATTTTGAATTTCTGCTACGTTCCCCAACAGTGGTATCAGAGCTAGGTCTATTGCGTTGATTCTATGCACGAGTAGAACACAAGTTGTTGTGGGCATTGATTTTGTTCAGTATGCTTACCGTTACTAGTCCTATCTTGTTTCGACGGTATTGTGGGATGAAGCGGCCCAGACCGACCTTACATGTACACTTACGTGAGACAGGTTCCACCGACTGACATGCACTTGTTGCGTAAGGTGGCTAGCGGGTGCCAGTCTCTCCCACTTTAGTCGGATCGGATTCGATGAAAAGGGTCCTTATGAAGGGTAAATTGCAATTGGCATATCATGTTGTGGTTTTGGCGTAGGTAAGAAACGCTCTTGCTAGAAACCTTTAGCAGCCACGTAAAAAACTTGCAACAACAATTAGAGGACGTCTAACTTGTTTTTGCAGCATATGTCGTGTGATGTGATATGGCCAAGAAGGATGTGATGAATGAAATATATGTGATGTATGAGATTGATCATATTCTTGTAATAGGAATCACGACTTGCATGTCGATGAGTATGACAACCGGTAGGAGCCATAGGAGTTTTCTTTATTTATTGTATGACCTGCGTGTCACTGAATAACGCCATGTAATTACTTTACTTCATTGCTAAACCGTTAGCCATAGTAGTAGAAGTAATATTTGGCAAGACAACTTCATGGAGACACGATGATGGAGATCATAATGATGGGGATCATAATGATGGAGATCATGGTGTCATGCCGGTGACGATGATGATCATGGAGCCCCGAAGATGGAGATCAAAAGGAGCAAAATGATATTGGCCATATCATGTCACTATTTGATTGCATGTGATCTTTATCATGCTTATGCATCTTATTTGCTTAGAACGACGGTAGTAAATAAGATGACCCCTCATAATAATTTCAAAAAAGTGTTCCCCTAACTATGCGCCATTGCGAAAGATCGTTGCTTCGAAGCACCACGTGATGATCGGGTGTGATAGATTCCAACGTTCACATACAACGGGTGTAAGCCAGATTTACACATGCAAAACACTTAGGTTGACTTGACGAGCCTATCATGTACAGACATGGCCTCGGAACACAAGAGACCGAAAGGTCGAACATGAGTCGTATAGTAGATACGATCAACATGAAGATGTTCACCGATGATGACTAGTCCGTCTCACGTGATGATCGGACACGGCCTAGTTGACTCGGATCATGTATCACTTAGATGACTAGAGGGATGTCTATCTAAGTGGGAGTTCATTAGATGAACTTAATTATCCTGAACATAGTCAAAAGGTCTTTCCAAATTATGTCGTAGCTCGTGCTTTAGTTCTACTATTTAAGATATGTTCCTAGAGAAAATTTTAGTTGAAAGTTGATAGTAGCAATTATGCGGACGGGGGCCGTAAGCTGAGGATTATCCTCATTGCTGCGCAGAAGGCTTATGTCCTTAATGCACCACTCGGTGTGCTGAACCTCGAACGTCGTCTGTGGATGTTGCAAACATCTGACATACACGTTTTGATGACTACGTGATAGTTCAATAATGTTAAACGGTTTAGAATTGAGGCACAGAAGACATTTTTGAAACGTCGCAGAACATATGAGATGTTCCAAGAGATGAAACTGGGATTTCAGGCTCGTGCCCATGTCAAGAGGTATAAGACCCCCGACGAGTTTCTTAGCCTACAAACTAAGGGAGAAAAGCTCAATCGTTGAGCTTGTACTCAGATTGTCTTGGTACAACAATCACTTGAATCGAATGGGAGTTAATCTTCCAGATGAGATAGTGATGTTTCTCCAAAGTCATTGCCACCAAGCTACTACAGCTTCGTGATGAACTATAACATATCAGGGATAGATATGATGATCCTTGAGCTATTCGCGATGTTTGACACCGCGAAAGTAGAAATCAAGTAGGAGCATGAATTGTTGATGGTTAGTAAAACCACTAGTTTCAAGAAGGGCAAGGGCAAAAAGGGATACTTCATGAAACAGCAAGTCAGTTGCTGCTCTAGTGAAGAAACCCAAGGTTGAACCCAAACCCAAGACTAAGTGCTTCTATAATGAGGGAACGGTCACTGAAGCAGAACTACCCTAGATACTTGGTAGATGAGAAGGCCGGCAAGGTCGACAGAAGTATATTGGATATACATTATGTTAATGTGTAGTTTATTGGTACTCCTAGTAGCACCAGGGTAATAGATACCGGTTCGGTTGCTAAGTGTTAGTAACTCGAAATAAAAAGCTGCAGAGTAAAAGGAGACTAGCTAAAGGTGAGATGACGATATGTGTTGGAAGTGTTTCCAAGGTTGATGTGATCAAGCATCGCACCCTCCCTCTACCATCGAGATTGGTGTTAAAACTAAATAATTGTTATTTAGTGTTTGCATTGAGCATAGACATGATTGGATCATGTCTATCGCAATATGGTTATTCATTTAAGGAGAATAATGGTTACTCTATTTATTTGAATAATACCTTCAATGGTCTTGCACCTAAAATGAGTTTATTTAATCTCGATCGTGGTGATACACATGTTCATACCAAAAGATATAAGATAGTAATGATAGTACCACCTGATTGTGGCAGTGCCATTTGAGTCATATTGGTATAAAACGCATGAAGAAGCTCCATGTTGATGGATCTTTGGACTCACTCGTTTTTGAAAAGTTTGAGACATGCAAACCATGTCTATTGGTATGTGCGCATGAAGAAACTCCATGCAGATGGATCGTTTGGACTCACTTGATTCTAAATCACTTGAGAGATGCAGATCATACCACATGGGCAAGATGACTGAAAAGCCTCATTTTTCAGTAAGATGGAACAAGAGAGCAACTTGTTGGAAGTAATACATTTTGATGTGTACTGTCCAATGAGTGTCGAGGCACGTAGTGGATATCGTTATGTTCTTACTTCACAGATGATTTGAGTAGATGCTGAGTATGTTTACTTGATGAAACACAAGTCTGAATTATTGAAAGGTTCAAGTAATTTCGGAGTGAAATTGAAGATCATCGTGACAAGAGGATAAAATGTCTATGATATGATCATAGTGATGAATATCTAAGTTACGTGTTTGGTACACAATTAAGACATTGTGGAAATTGTTTCACAACTAATACCGCCTAGAACACCATAGTGTGATGGTGTGTCCGGACATCATAGATGCACCCTATTGGATATGGGGCATACCATGATTTCTCTTATCGAATTACCACTATCGTTTATTGGTTAGGCATTAGAGACAAACTCATTCACTTCAAATAGGGCACCGCATAATTCGTTGAGATGACAACGTACGAACTATGGTTTAGAGAAACCTAAGCTGTCATTTCTTAAAAGTTTGGGACTACGAAGCTTATGTGGAAAAGTTTTAGCCTGATAAGCTCAAACCTAAAGTGGATAAATGCATCTTCATAGGACACCCAAAACAGTTGGGTATACCTCATGTCTCAGATCCGGAAGCAAAAGAGATTGTTTCTAGAATCGGGTCCTTTCTTGAGGAAAAGTTTCTCTCGAAAGAATTGAGTGGGAGGATGGTGGAGACTTGATGAGGTTATTGAACTGTCACTCTACTAGTGTGTAGCAGGGCACAGGAAGTTGTTCCTGTGGCGCCTACACCAATTGAAGTGGAAGCTAATGATATTGATCATAAAACTTCGGATGAAGTCACTACCAAAAACTCGTAGGTCGACAAGGATACGTACTACTTCAGAGTGGTACGTAATCCTGTCTTAGAGGTCATGTTGCTAGACAACAATGAACCTACGAGCTATGGAGAAGCGATGGTGGGCCCGTATTCCGACGAATGGCTCGAGGCCATAAAATCCGAGAGAGGATCCATGTATGAAAACAAAGTATAGAATTTGAAAGAACTACTCGATGGTCGTAAGGCTGTTGAGTATAGATGGATTTTAAAAGGAAGACGGACAATGATGGTAAGTGTCACCATTAAGAAAGCTCGACTGGTCGCTAAGATGTTTTCCGACAAGTTCAAGGAGTTGACTACGATGAGACTTTCTCACTCGTAGCGATGCTAAGAGTCTGTTGGAATTATATTAGCAGTTACTGCATCATTTATGAAATCTTGCAGATAGGATGTCAAAACATTGTTTCCTCAATGATTTTCTTGAGGAAAGGTTGTATGTGATACAAACAGAAGGTTTTGTCAATCCTAAAAGATGCTAACAAGTATGCAAAGCTCCAGCAATCCTTCTAAGGACTGGAGTAAGCATCTCGAAGTTGGAATATACGCTTTGATGAGATGATCAAAGATTTTGGGTTTATACAAAGTTTATGAGAAACTTGTATTTCCAAAAAAGTGAGTGGGAGCACTATAGCATTTCTGATGAGTATATGTTGTTGACATATTGTTGATCGGAAATGATGTAGAATTTCTAGAAAGCATATAGGGTTATTTGAAAAGTGTTTTTCAATGGAAAACCTGGATTTAGCTGCTTGAACATTGAGCATCAAGATCTATAAGGATAGATCAAAATCGCTTGATAGTACTTTCAAATGAGTCTGCACCGTGACAAGATTTTGAAGGAGTTCAAAATAGATCAGCAAAGAAGGAGTTCTTGGCTGTGTTATAAGGTGTGAGCATTGAGTAAGACTCAAGACCTGACCACGGCAGAAGAGAGAGAAAGGACGAAGGTCGTCCCCTATGTTTTAGACATAGGCTCTACAGTATGCCATGCTGAGTACCGCACCTGAAGTGTGCCTTGCCATGAGTCAGTCAAGGGGTACAAGAGTGATACAGGAATGGATCACATGACAGCGGTCAAACTTAACCTTAGTAACTAGTTGACTAAGGAATTTTCTTGATTATGGAGGTGGTAAAAGAGTTCGTCGTAAAGGGTTACGCCGATGCAAACTTTGACACTAATCTGGATGACTCTGCGTAGTAAACCGGATTCGTATATTAGAGCAGTTATTTGGAATAGTTCCAAATAGCGTGTGGTAGCTGCATCTACAAGATGACATAGAGATTTGTAAAGCACACACGGATCTGAAAGGTTCAGACCCGTTGACTAATAACCTCTCTCACAAGAGAGATATGATCAAACCCCATGGATGTTGAATTCATTACAATCACATAGTGATGTGAACTAGATTATTGACTCTAGTGCAAGTGGGAGACTGTTGGAAATATGCCCCAGAGGCAATAATAAAATGGTCATTATTGTATTTCCTTGTTCATGATAATTGTCTATCGTTCATGCTATAATTGTATTAACTGGAAACTGTGATACATGTGTGAATACATAGACCACAACATGTCCCTAGTGAGCCTCTAGTTGACTAGCTCGTTGATCAATAGATGGTTATGGTTTCCTGACCATGGACATTGGATGTCATTGATAATGGGATCACATCATTAGGAGAATGATGTGATGGACAAGACCCAATCCTAAGCATAGCACAAGATCGTGTACTTTGTTTGCTAAAGCTTTTCTAATGTCAAGTATCATTTCCTTAGACCATGAGATTGTGCAACTCCCGGATACCGTAGGAATGCTTTGGGTGTACCAAATGTCACAACGTAACTGGGTGGTTATAAAGGTGCACTACAGGTATCTCTGAAAGTGTCTGTTGGGTTGGCACGAATCGAGACTGGGATTTGTCACTCCGTATGACGGAGAGGTATATCTGGGCCCACTCGGTAATGCATCATCATAATGAGCTCAGTGTGACTAAGTAGTTGGTCACGGGATCATGCATTACGGAACGAGTAAGGTGACTTGCCGGTAACGAGATTGAACGAGGTATTGGGATACCGACGATAGAATCTTGGGCAAGTAACATACCGATTGACAAAGGGAATTGTGTACGGGATTGCTTGAATCCTTGACATCATGGTTCATCCGATGAGATCATCGTGGAACATGTGGGAGCCAACATGGGTCCAGATCCCGCTGTTGGTTATTGTCCAGAGAGTTGTCTCGATCATGTCTGCATGATTCCCGAACCCGTAGGGTCTACACACTTAAGGTTCAATGACTCTAGGGTTATAAAGGAAGTTTGTATGTGGTTACCGAATGTTGTTCGGAGTCCTGGATGAGATCCCGGATGTCATGAGGAGTTCCGGAATGGTCCGGATGTAAAGAATAATATATAGGAAGTGAGGTTTTGGCCACCGGAAGTATTTCGGGGGTCACCGATAATGTACCGGGACCAGCGGAAGGGTTCCGGGGGTCCACTGGGAGGGGCCAACAGCTCCGGAGGCTTGCGTGGGCCTAGAGTGGGAAGGGACCAGCCCCAGAGTGGGCTGGTGCGCCTCCCACCAAGGCCCAAGGCGCAGCTATGAGGGGAGAGGGGAAACCCTAGGCGCGGATGGGCCTAAAGGCCCACCCTACGGCGCACCCCCTCTCTCCACCTCTTGGCCGCCCCCCTCCATCCCATCTAGGGCTGCCGCCCCCTAGGGGTGGGAACCCTAGAGGGGGCGCACCCTCCTCCCCTTCCCCTATATATAGTAGGGGTTTTGGGGCTGCCAAGAATATGAGTTTCCATCTCTCCTTGCGCAACCCTACCCCTCTCCCTCCTCGTCTCTCGTAGTGCTTGGCGAAGCCCTACTGGAGTGCCACGCTCCTCCATCACCACCACGCCATTATGCTGCTGCTGGATGGAGTCTTCCCCAACCTCTCCCTCTATCCTTGCTGGATCAAGGCACGGGAGACGTCACCGGGCTGCACGTGTGTTGAACGCGGAGGCACCGTTCTTCGGCGCTTAGATCGGATTCGGACGCGATCTGAATCGCTTCGTGAATGACTCCACCGACCGCGTTCTTGTAACGCTTCCACATCACGATCTTCAAGGGTATGAAGATACACTCCCCTCTCTCTTGTTGCTAGAATCTCCATAGATTGATCTTGGTGATGCGTAGAAATTTTTTGAATTTCTGCTACATTCCCCAACAAGAGCATCTACCCCTCAGGCCAGATTTTGAGGATCACACTGTTGTTATGAATGAGGAAAACCCTTCCTCAGTGCAAGCACATGAGAAGAGAGAGAAAGCAAGGGCAGAGAAAGCTGCAAGGATGCCAACAGCTGAAGAGGCATCTGAGGTGTTCTTGAAGAGCAAGCAAGATCAGCTTGGATATCTGATCCAATCCACCTTGAGG
Source organism: Triticum dicoccoides (assembly GCF_002162155.2). NCBI lineage: Eukaryota > Viridiplantae > Streptophyta > Magnoliopsida > Poales > Poaceae > Triticum > Triticum dicoccoides. Next base: position 639,237,700 of record NC_041381.1, read on the forward strand.
ATTGAGAAGGGCTTGGCCACCCTGACTCAAAACCAGGAGAGCTTGGAGAGGATCATTGAGCAGAAATTCTATGACCTTGATGTCAAGGTAACTGAGATTCAGTCTATGGTTGAGCAACTTCATGAGGAAGTGGAGGATAAGAAGGGCAAGTCTACTACTGATGCTTTCACTAGAGTGCCCAGGAGTCAGAGGTCTGCTGCAGTGCATGTTCCAGATACAAGAGCTACTACATCTGAACTAGCAGCCACAGCTTCAGTGCCACCAGCTCCAACTTTAGCTCCACCAGCTCCAGCTACTTCAATAGAAGCTTTCATCCTTGGGGTCATCTCTACACCACCTCATGAAGACCAAGCCTGAGAGACGCATAACACTATGCATATTTTAAACTTTTGGTAACTTGTTGCCAAAGGGGGAGAAATATTTATAGATCATAGTCTGAGAGAGAGAGAGAGAGAGAGTTGCTTTTTTGCCTCTCTTTGCTCTTTATTTGCTTGATACTTCAGTGTCTGTTTGCTTGATAATTTATGCCTTTTGTGAGATACTTGGTTGATCATGTGTTTGATCATATGCTACCTTATAATGTTCTTGAATGACATTATCTCTTATATCCATTAATGATCATTCACTTTGCTTGGTGGTGAGTGCACATTTTCAATCATTATCATTTTGAGCGCTCCACCAAGATGTATGTGACATAGGAGAGTGACTCATGATCCTAACTCATTGTGCATTTGTAGTCCAAAGCAAATTTTAATTAATGCACAAATTTAGGTGAGCTCTTGTTTGTCACATACTTCTCAAAGCGACGATGTATTTCATTCTTATTATCATTTGTCGAAGCTTTGATCTATATGTTGTCATCAATTACCAAAAAGGGGGAGATTGAAAGTCCAACTATCCCTGTGTGGTTTTGGTAATGATTTACAACATATAGCTCATTGAACTAATGCCTTTTCAAGATAAATATTTCAGGTAAGTTCAATGATTAGCATGGCATGGATAAGGATTGTGGACCCCTCAAAATTCTAAGGACAAAAGATTGGCTCAAGCTCTAAAGTCCAAGACTCTACATTTTCTATTTTAGTGATCCAAGATCACATTGAGTCTATAGGAAAGCCAATACTATTAAAAGGGGATGAGGTGTTGCTTAATGGCTTGCTTGCTCAAAATGCTTAGTGATATGCTCCAAAGCCCTCAACCACTTTCTCATATCCACATATGTCCAAAACCAAAAGTCAAACTCAGCCCCACCGATTTGATCCATCTGGCGCCACCGAGTTCAGTTGACATAGCCACTGCCAGAAACCCTAGTCTTTTCGGTCTCACCGATAGGGATCTCGGTCTCACCGAGATGGGATTGTAAACTCTCTGTTTCCCTTCATAACGTTTCGGTCAAGCCGGAATGAGCAATCGGTCCCACCGAGTCTGCAATGCAAACTCTCTGTTTCCTTTTCATAACGCTTCGGTCCCACCGAGACAAGCGAATCGGTCCCACCGAGTTTGCCTAACCAACTCTCTGGTTAGCTTATTACCAAAGCCGGTCCAACCAAGTTTGTGTAATTGGTCCAACCGAGATTACGTTATGCCCTAACCATAATGACATTGGTCCCACCGAGATGACATGTCGGTCCCACCGAAATCATCTAACGGTCACATATGAACTGAATCAGTCCGACCGAGATTTCTAATCCTGTCCAACTGAGTTTGGTGCAATGTGTGTAACGGTTAGATTTTGTGTGGAGGCTATATATATACCCCTCCACCCTCTCCTCATTCGTGGGGGAAGCCATCAGAACGTGCCTATACTTCCAGCATTCATTTTCTGAGAGAGATGCACCTACTCATTTGTTGAGACCAAGATATTCCATTCCTACCATATGAATCTTGATCTCTAGCCTTCCCCAAGTTGCTTTCCACTCAAATCAGCTTTCCACCAAATCCAATCCTATGAGAGTGAATAGAGTGTTGGGGAGACTATCATTTGAAGTACAAGAGCAAGGAGTTCATCAGCAACACACCATCTATTACCTTTTGGAGAGTGGTGTCTCCTAGATTGGTTAGGTGCCACTTGGGAGCCTCCGACAAGATTGTGGAGTTGAACCAAGGAGTTTGTAAGGGCAAGGAGATCGCCTACTTCGTGAAGATCTACCCTAGTGAGGCAAGTCCTTTGTGGGCGATGGCCATGGTGGGATAGACAAGGTTGCTTCTTCGTGGACCCTTCGTGGGTGGAGCCCTCCGTGGACTCGCGCAGCCGTTACCCTTCGTGGGTTGAAGTCTCCATCAATGTGGATGTACGATAGCACCACCTATCGGAACCACGACAAAAACATCCATGTCTCCAATTGTGTTTGCACTCTACAAACTCTTCCCTTTACGTTCTTGCAAGTTGCATGCTTTACTTTCTGCTGCTTATATACTCATTGCATGCTTGTTTGAATGGTGTTAAAATTGCTTGACTTGTGCTAAGTTGTTAAAATCTGCCAAGAACTAAAATTGGGAAAAAGGTTACGTTTTTAATTGGTCAAGTAGTCTAATCACCCCACCCCCCCCTCTAGACATACTTTCGATCCTACAATTGGTACCAGAGCTTTGGTCTCCATTTGCCTTGATTGCCATAGCTTTTGGTGATCATAGCCTTGGTTTCACAACCTAGGAGAGTATGGCGTCTCGCGAGGGAAATTACCACCATAGAGGTCCTTACTTTGATGGTACTAATTTTGCTAGTTGGAAGCATAAGATGAAAATGCATATTCTTGGACATAACCCCGCCGTTTGGGCTATTGTGTGTATTGGCTTGCAAGGTGAATTCTTTGATGGGAGAGAACTGAACCATGAAGCTACCGTGGACGAGTTGAAGATGCTGCAATACAATGCTCAAGCTTGTGATATACTCTTCAACGGATTGTGCCTCGAAGAATTCAACAAAATCAGCCGCCTTGAGAATGCAAATGAAATTTGGGATACTTTGATCGATATGCACGAAGGTACCGACTCCGTCAAGGAATCCAAATTGGATGTGCTTCAAAGTCAACTTGACAAGTTCAAAATGAAGGATGGTGAAGGTGTCACTGAAATGTACTCTAGGCTTGCTCTCATCACAAATGAGATTGCCGGCTTAGGAAGTGAAGAGATGACCGACAAATTCATCATCGGGAAGATCCTAAGATCCTTGGATGGAAAATATGATACCGTGTGCACATTAATCCAAATGATGCCCAACTACAAAGATCTCAAGCCAGTGGAAGTCATTGGAAGAATTGTTGCTCATGAGATGTCACTCAAGGATAAGGAAGAGCTTCACAACAAGTCTAGTGGTGCTTACAAAGCCTCATGTGATGCTCCTACAGCATCAAGTGAGAAACAAACCCCGACGCAACAGGCACAAGCGTCGAAACAATGGTGACAACACCGAAGACATGGTTGTCAACGCCAGATTTAGTGGCTCCAAGTCCGGTTAGCGGAAGAATCCATTTAAGAGAAACAATCCGGGTCCGTCTAGTTTGGACTGCATAATTGATCGTTCCTGTCAAATCCACGGCACTCCTGATAAACCAGCCAATCATACCAGCAGAGAATGTTGGGTTTTTAAACAGTCCGACAAGTTAAACGGCGAGAACAAGGAGAAGGGGTCGCAAAGCAAGGACAATGACGAGGAGCCCCGGCCAACGAATACAATGGGACAGAAGAAGTCCCCCCCCCCAAGTAAAAACAGTGAACATGATATACGCTACCCATATCCCCAAGAGGGAGCGGAAGCACGCACTCAGGGACGTTAATGCGATGGAGCCAGTCGCCCCAAAGTACAACCCATGGTCGTCCTGCCCGATCACCTTCGATCGCAGGGACCATCCGACCAGTATTCGTCATGGCGGTTCAACGGCACTGGTCCTTGACCCAATCATTGATGGATTCCACCCTAAGCGAGTCCTCATGGATGGTGACAATAGTCTAAACCCACTCTATCAGGATACAGTGCGCAAAATGGGTATCGATCCCTCAAGGATCAAGCCCACAAAAACCACCTTTAAAGGTGTCATACCAGGTGTAGAGCCCTGTTGTACGGGCTCAATCACGCTGGAAGTGGTCTTCGGATCCCCGTATAATTTCTGAAGCAAAGAATTGATCTTCAATATCGTCCCCTTCCGCAGTGGCTATCATGCACTGCTCGGACGAATCAAATTTGCTCGCTTCAATGTGGTGCCACACTACCCTTACCTCAAGCTCAAGATGCCCGGACCACGCGGTGCTATAACTGTCAGTGGAAACACGGAACGCTCCCTCCGTACCGAGGAGCACACCGTGACCCTTGCATCAGAAGTATAGAGCAGCCTTTTCAGGTAGAACTTCACTTCGGCAGTAAAGCTCCCGGCCATCGTCAAGAGAGTCCGAGCTACCCTGCAGCAGGACAGTCCGACTTGTCTAGAGCTTGACTAGCAGTTCGGCCTCCGTCCCAATCCCGATCAAGCGGCGATACTCGTGCCGCGCGTGCATAACTACGCACTTAAAATACCATGGGCATGAACGGAGGCATAGCTAAAACCGTGGTCCGTAAAGCGGCTCAACCGCTCCTGGACCCGCACACCTTCACATTTTCTTTTTCTTACAGGTTTTTCTCTTTCCGTGGCTTTTTCGTATAATCTGATCGTCGGATATATCAAGGGACGGATACACCAAGAAGGTAAGAAGCTTTGACGTATGAGGGAACACCCAGGTGGTCTCTGCTAACGATTGTTATACCTGTTTTAAAAACCCGCACGCAGCTCGCCCTTGGTCATGGCATGTCAAATAGCCTTATTTTCTTATCGCATTACTTGTACAAGTACACCTCGACGTATTAATCAAATTACAATGGAAAATAATTTGCGGCTCAATATTTGCAGCATCAGCTTATTACTTATTTTTTTTCCTTTTCTTTGTATATATTCTTATCAATTGCGCCCGTACACTCTGGTACGACTTAATTCGCCAGGGGCTTCATTACGCCCCATAATATGGCAAGAAAGTCCGAACACTTTTACGGTAGTTCGGCACCCCGAATTGTAGCATTATATCCATTGGCTTCGAATCATGTCTTGGGTCAATAGTTGGGTTGCCCGGCTCCTGTGCTTGCTAGCCTACGTTCCGCTATATCGGCTAGGGTAGTAAAGGGAGAACTACTGTGATTGTGTCCTGGTTCTTCCAAATGAGCACCTCAGTAGAGAAATCCGAAAACTGACTGTCATGATGCGGCGAGAGCTGGTCAGCTGTTCGAGAGGTTTCAAATCTTTAGAGATTTTTTCCGCTTTATGCGATGAATCGGTCTTTATCCAATTAGGTGTTTATAGCGCCCCAAGTTCATACTTCCAAACACCAGGGGCTACGCCCAATTTTTTTTCGTCAAACTCCTATGGCTAAGTGAGAATGATAAAGCCGAATAGTCCGATTGCCTGGTTCATTGCGCTAAACACCTCCTTAAAGGACCAAAACTTGGATAAAGAGTGTTTAGATTTATCCCGAACACCCCCATACTACCTACGTGGGGGCATAAGCCGACGACTGGCCAAGTCTCAGATTTAATAAAACGGCCGCACAGGAGGTGAAATTTTAATAACATAACATTATATTACATAACGGATTTGTTTCATATTACAGGATAGGATAAACATGAATGTATTCATGGGAATGTGATATCCTTAGCACATTGCTCCGTCACAAGGAGGGATCCCTCTAGGACACTGTCATAGTACAGCTCGGGTGTGCGGTGCTCCTTGCCTGCGGGCGGTCCTTCGGTCATCAGCTTCGTGGCGTGCATCTTTGCCCAGTGCATCTTGGCGCGGGCGAAGGCCATCCGTGCACCTTCAATGTAGACCGACCGCTTGATGGCGTCAAGCCGAGGGCAGGCACTGACCAGCAGCTTCACGAGTTCGAAGTAGCTGCTGGGAATAGCTTCGGCAGGCCATAGCGGGATTATCAAATCCTTCATGGCTAGCTCGACCGCCTTATGCAGCTCGACCAGCTGTTTCAGCTGATTGCTAAAGGGCACTGGATGTTCTGGTGCAAGGTATTGTGACCAGAATAGCTTCTCCGTAGAGCTCCCCTCTTCGACTCGGTAGAATTCCGCAACATCAGATACGCTGTGCGGCAGATCTGCAAACGCCCCTAGAGAACTCCAAATCCAAGTCAGTAAGAGGAACCTTTCCTTCACATACTTTCTCTGCATTATAAAAGCCTTACCCACCGCGATCTTCTTGGCCGCCTGGATTTCCTGGAGGGCACCCTGGGCTTTGGCTCGGGCATCGTGTGCGCTCTCGCGGGCCTTGGCAAGTTCGGACTCTTGCTCCTTAAAGTCATGCTCCAAGGACTCGCACCTCTTGACTATGTCCTGGAGCTCTTGCTAGACCTCATTGACTCGGGCCTCGTGCTTTTCACGTACGGCCCGCTCCTTGGCCGCCTTGTCCTCGGCCTCGGCCAGCGCCTTCTTGAGGGCAGTTACTTCGGTTGCTGCCCCTAATAAATATAAATGACACTTTAGTCAGAACAAATTGTTCATCATATCTGAATTCGATAAGGTTATTACATACCTTGACTATCCTCCAACTTCTTCTTCATGAGGCCGAGCTCTTCCTCGACCCATTCCAGACTCTACTTTCGTCCGGAGACTTCCGCAGTATGAGAGGTCATAGCCAGCAGCGATGCCTGCTTATTCACATAGACATTATAGATTAGACTCCTGCGAAATTTATTTGATCCTCTGTTCGGCTTTTCTTTCCGAACACCGGACATGGTATCAGGGGCTACTGTCTATACTGTGACATTCTTTGTAAAATTTGCGTTGCTTACCTCAAAGACTATTAGAAGGCTCGTGCACGCTTCGGTCAGTCCGCTCTTCATGGACTGGATCCTCTCAATAACTGTACCCATAAGGGTACGGTGTTCTTCCACAATGGAAGCTCCTCACAGCGCTTCCAGCAAAGTATCCAGCGCCTCTGGCTGGACAAAGGTCGCCGGCAGAATAGGCACGCCCCTTCCTTCGAGAAGGGTTGCTTGCCTGATTCTGGAGCCGTATGGGTCTCCGGAATAGTATTCGGTTTGGGGCCCAATTGGATATGGCCCCCATCGTCAGTCTCCATGGGGGCTCGCTCCCCCATGTGTCCGGCAACCGAGGCCTCGCCCTCCGGCGTCTCCTTGACGGCCTCCGGGTTCTCTCCCGAACCTGGGATCCTTCAGGACGACGCCTCGGTGTCACCCGTGTCCTTGGGAGAGGAGGCCGAGGGAATGGTCCCGCTGTCCATCGTGGCCGGGTCCAGCGAGTCCTCCGAAGATAAGGACCGCTCGAGATGGGACCGAGCCGGAAATACATGATTCAAACATGACAAAACAACAAAACAGAAAGGCCGGATATATAAATGTGTCCAGACACTTACGATTTGGCCAGGGGCTTCTCCCTGGGCTCCCACTCTGAGCTGCTGTCGGCGGCTGCGGTGGAGCTGCCCGGAAGGGAAACTTTTCCCTTCTTGGACGCTTCAGCCTCCAACCGCGTGGAGGCCGTCCTCTTCTTTCTCCCCCCTGTAGGGGGGAAATGGATTTCTTCTTCTTCCTCCTCTTCCTCGACGTCTTCGGCGGAGGAGTGAGCTTTGGTGTCTTTGGACGTCGCGTCCGAAGTACTCTTGTGGCAGAGACCACTTCTGGTCCCCTTGGCCTTCTTCTTAGCCTTCTTGTCCGACACCTCATAAGACTCCGGAAATAGCATCTTCGTCAGAAGCGGAGTTTCTGGGCCTTCGGGCAGCGGAGCCGGACAGTTAATCCGCTCCGCTATCTCTGTCCAGTCCTGGAAAAATTGATAAGGAGGTTTACATACCTTCCTCGAATATGTAGATAAAGGGTACACCTTGAAAGCATGAAAGAACTTACCGGATTAGCAAGGAGAGTTAAGCTATGCCCGCCATCCTTGGTCGTGGGCGGTGGCGTCTTGTTGGCCTTGAAAAGCACCTTCCAAATGTCTTCATGCGTCGTGCCGAAGAGCTCTAGTAGCCCCAGGTCAGGCCCTTCTCTTGCTAGGACGAGCATAACCTGAATCAGGTTGACGAGCTTGACCTTTTTGTTTATCATGCTCTGGACGCGCGTCTAGAGCGTGGTCAGCTCGTCCGAAGAGCCCTAGGTCAGGCCCTTCTCTTGCCAGGAGGTGAGCCACATCGGGACTCCGGATCGGAATGTGGGAGCCGCCGCCTAGCTGGTGCTGCGCGGCTCAGTGATTTAGAACCATCCCGACTGCCATCCTTTGACAGTCTCCACGAAGGAGCCTTTGGGCCAGGTGACATTGGGCGTCTTGCCCACCATGGTGCCTCCGCACTCAGCTTGCTGACCACTCATCACCTTTGGCTTCCCATTAAAAGTCTTTAGCCGTAGTCCAAAATGAGGTGGGATGCGGAGGAAGGCCTCACACACGACGACAAACGCCGATATGTTGAGGATGGAGTTGGGGGCCAGATCATGGAAGTCCAGTCCGTAATAGTACATCAGTCCGCGGACGAACAGGTGGAGGGGAAATCCCAGCCTGCGGACGAAGTGAGAGACGAACACTACCCTTTCCTGGGGCTCTGGGGTGGGGATGATTTGTCCCTTGGCCGGAAGCCGATGGATGACCTCCTTGGCCAGGTACACGGCCTTTCGGAGCTTCTTGATGTCCTTCTCCTTGACGGAGGAGGCCATCCACTTGCCTCATGCTCCGGATCCAGACATGTTTGGAATGCTTTTTGGGGCGGAGAAGGCGAAAGCTTGGGCGCTGGAGCTCGAGAATCGATGGGCAGAGGAAGGAGAAGGCGTGGGTGAAAAAGGGGAATCCTTATCCCTTTATAAAGGCAGTAAAAATCATGTGCCTCCCCACTCGCCTTAAAACTCGCTTATTCCCCAAGCGCCGTGCAGATGGTACGGTTGGCTTACCCATACCCGTATTGATGAGAATCCCGTGATGAGGGGACACGATCTCTGCTTTGACAAGACGTGTCAATGAAAACGCACCTCAAAATACGGAGGGGCGGGCTAAAAATGGTTCGAATAATGACCGAGCCATAGCGTGATGTCACGCTACGAAAAGTTGCCAGCGGATTGGACTCATGGAATAATATACTCTCTACAGTGGTTTGTTGAATTTATTTTGCAGAGCCGGACGTTCAAGATCTACTTTGAAGTATTCGGAGAAGGAACCCGTCTTGCAATGCCAAAGACAATCTGCGCGCCGGACTCATCGTCATTGAAGCCTAGTTCAGGGGCTACTGAGGGAGTCCTGGATTAAGGGGTCCTTGGACAGCCGGACTATATACGTATGCCGGACTGTTGGGCTATGAAGATACAAGATAGAAGACTTTGACCCGTGTCCGGATGGGACTCTCCTTTGCATGGAAGGCAAGCTTGGCGATTCAGATATGTAGATTCATTTCTCTGTAACTGACTTTGTGTAACCCTAGCCCCCTCCGGTGTCTATATAAACTGGAGAGTTTAGTCCGTAGGACAACAACAACCATAATCATAGGCTAGCTTCTAGGGTTTAGCCATTACGATCTCGTGGTAGATTAACTCTTGTAATACTCATATTCATCAAGATCAATCAAGCAGGAAGTAGGGTATTACCTCCATAGAGAGGGCCCGAACCTGGGTAAACATTGTGTCCCCCACCTCCTGTTACCATTAGCCTTAGACGCACAGTTGGGACCCCCTACCCGAGATCCACCGGTTTTGACACCGACAACCACTCTCTGCTATCTCCGGGGGAAACCCTAGATCAGTAGATCGGATGACGGCGGCGCTCTGGTGCAGTTTCCCCCTTGGGGCGTCATTCATGGAGGTACACACGGGCTCGAGGGAACAGAGGACGGCTTCTTTGGTGGAGCGGTGCTTCATCTTGCACATTGATGGCGGCGGATCTCGGCGGCGTGGTGTTGTGGAGACTCGGAGTCCGAAGCGCGGACATGGACTCGCGCAGCAGGAGGATGATGTCTGGCATCATGGTGCAGTCGATGACAGAGAGGCCTGGCAAGGTTGGTGCATTAGTTTCTGCTCTGAAGATAGATTGGTGGAAGTTGGCGGAGACGACACAGAGAGTGCGTCAGACCAGTTTGTGCCCGAAACCTAGTATGTGACTTGGTTGGGGCCTCTGTCTTTAGATGTTAGGCATTTTCTGCGATGTCTTTTTGGTATTAGGCTGGGATTATCGGCACCCTTTTATCAGGTGGATAGGAGTAGCGACAGTTGTTGCTAAGATGGTGGCTTCAGACTATCTAATGTACTACTTTTTAAAGTCTTTATGAATAATAAATAAAATGGCTGCATCATCGTCCTGATGCAGAGGCCGGGGGTAATCCTTCTTTCTAAAAAAAATACTACTTTTGAACTAAAACCATGACAAGTATAGTTTGGACGGAAGTAGTATTGCTTATTTGAGCAACACATGGTTCCAAAAAAAATATAAGAGTGAGATTTTATACTTCGCCGAGGGACAAAAATTGAGTGTAGAGTTCAATCGACTAGAGGGGTGAACAGGGTCCTATCAAGTTTCATTCAATATTTTTTTTTTGGTTTTTTTTGCGCTGAATTCAATATTTTGTTAATCATGCAAGAATGAAGCTTACAACTCTACCGTGTACCAAAAAGTATTAGTACTGAGCTAGAAACAAGTTCATTTATAAGTGTGTTTCTTTTCCATGACTTGTACGATCGTTGATTTTTGCACCAATCGCAAGTTGACATATACTAGTACAACAAATAGAATAATACCCAGATTATTAAAAATGTTTACAAATATCTTGGACTAAGTCCAAAGAAAACAGAATATGCGCTCCATCTGCCCATGTGAGAGCAGGTTCCGGTCGCGCGTACGGCTTGGCGTAGGGACAGCCCGGTGATCGCCGGCCTTCACGCACCGACGCCACCGGCATGAATCGGCTGCTCTTTTTACATCGTGTTTGTCCTCGTGCCCTGCGTGCCGTGTGCCGTGTGCCGTGTGGACTAACTCAACAGAGAAACAGATAAGCACTTGCCTGCCAGTTGTCATCAGTCTAGAAACATGCATCGCGGAGCATGGTGTGGGGGTACGTGTCGACGTGTCGACTGCGCTGGCACACCCACTCAAAAAAAAAAGACCGCGCCGGGGCACAGCCGACACGCCATCCAGAAGCGCACGGCGAGTCGACGAGTCCCAGTGCGCGGCGAGACGACACCGGAGGGGTGGTGGCGCTCGTGGCTGTTTCCATCTCCACCCGGCGAAGCAATCTCTGGACGGGGCGCTTCCTTGACTCGCTTTCGCTCGTCGGCCGTCGACTCCATCTGCCGGACCCACGTAAAACACAAGAGGTTTTTGACCGTGCGGCGGCACTTTGTGTCGACGATCCATTCGAGCAGTACGCCCGCAGTGACGCTGCGCTTTCCGCGTCGACCCGAGCCTTTCCGCGGTGGAAGGTTCAGCGTGCGGCGGCGTGGCGCGCAAGCTCTGAATCCACGCCGGACTTCCTTTCCTCCGCCGGAGTCACGGGCACGCGACGTGCTGCTACTTACTGTTTGTTTGTTTGTTTGTTTCTGTGACCTAATTTTCCTCCGAATTTGCCGATCAATCAGTTGCAACGGGGAGCATGGTGAAACAGAGGAGCGGCGCGGAGCAGGAAAACTGTTTGTGCAAGAACGAAATCGATTGCATTGATGATTATGTTGCAAAACAGTAGTACTGTTTGTACTAGTAACAATTTACATGACACTAATCGGCAAGAAACTAAACCCTTCAAAAACTGATCGCTGCCAGTGCTGCCCCCGACTGCGTCATCCTCAGATGCATCTCCTGCGGTGAGGAAGCTGCTGCTGTGCTCTACGTCAACGGCAATGTCCAGAAAGCCGGACTCTGCATCTACCGATCCTTCTTCACTTGTGATAGCGTCGTCCGCGATGATGACGGTCGACTCCTTGGCCGGCACGGGCGCTGCGTCGGGTGCCTCGGTTGGCGCGGAGAGCACGCCGATCCAGCCCTCCTCGGAGTCCCAGTCCGGGAGCGCCGAGGCGGGGCAGGCCAATGCTCTGATCCTGCTCTCGGCCGTGCTGTCGTGCTCCGCCTCCTCGGTGTCTGACTCCGACTCCCAGAATGCCGCGTTCAGCGTGCTCTTGGGCGACACCCACTTGCTCTCCGTGGCTTGCGGCTTCGCGTCGACCACGGCGGAGGCCAAGAACGGGTGCTCCAGGAGCTGCGCCGCCGTGCACCGGTCGCTGGCCTGCCTGACCAAGCACCCGCCCAGGAAGTCCTTGGCCTCAGCGGACAGCCACTGGGGCAGCTCAGGAACGGCCTCCGTATAGCCGATCCGGTGCAGCGCCGCGAGCGCGTTGCCGTCCATGCCGCTCCACGGGGCGCGGCCGGTTGCCATCTCGACGACCGTGCATCCGAGCGCCCAGACGTCGGCCGCGGGGCCCTGCTCCTCGCCGCGCGCCACCTCCGGCGCCATGAACGCGGGCGTGCCGCCGATGATCGGCACGCCAGCGCCCACTTTCCTGGCGCACCCGAAGTCCGCGAGCTTGGCGCGGCCGTCGGCGCCTATCACGACGTTGCGCGCCTTGACGTCCCCGTGCACCATCCCGGCGCCGTGAAGGTACGCGAGCCCGGCCGCCACGTCGGCCGCGTACCCGCGGACGGCGCGCTCGTCGAGCCCCCCGTTGCTGGCCACCCGGTCCGCCAGCGAGCCACCGGGGGCGAACTCGAGGAAGAGGTGGTAGGAGCCATCGCGCGCGCTGCGGCCGCCGAGGCAGGAGACGACGCACGGGGAGCGCAGGCAGGCCATGAGGCCCTCCTCCCTCTTAAGAGCCGAGGCGCACGCCGCCGTCGCGGACTTGACCGCGAAGAGCTCGCCTGACACGTCGTCCGCGGCGAGGAAGACCTCTGCCCCCGAGGCGCCGCGGCCGAGCGTGCGCACCCGCGTCCATTGCTTGCTCGCGGCCATCGGCGTCTTCTCTTCTTCAATCCGTGCTCGGAATCGCGATTGTGGTGGGTTGCTATTGGTACTCTGTGTTGGCGAGCTTGCTTGTGCCTAGCCGAATTGTTGATGGGTTCTTTTTTTGGCGGGCGTGCTGTGTATATATAGGGAGCCTTGTACTTGGGGAGAAGAAAAGTTTGGAACATGGTGAAAGTGTTTGACATGTGGGGGCCGGATTAGGAAAAGGCGTGGGAAGCAAGCTGCTTCGCGTCTCGGCACGCGCTCGCGGCGGCCGCGTCCTCCTGTGATTGTGGGTGGGAACGCGCGGTCCGGTCCGGGCATGACCTGACCAAGCTTCGCGCTCAGCCTCTTCTTGCTCCGCGTCTAATAATCTCGTGTCCGAATAGGAAGACCATAAAACCGTGTCAAATCTCTCGCATCCCGGGTCGACTTATCTAATGGCGCGAGTGGTTTGAGCTAGGAGGTCTCCCAGAATCGCCCCCCTCCCCAGCTTCTCCCAAAATCGCCACTTCATATTTTTTATACAATCCTATCTAATTAAGGTCTAATTAGCTAGGATTGTAAAAAATATATGGAGTGACGATTTTGGGAGAAGCTGGAGAGGGGGACGATTCTGGGAGAATCGTCCAAAAGAACTGGCCCAAAATCAAGTTATATAGGGAAGGGAAGTACAGAAAAAAGGGGTGTGACTTTGATCTCGAGGCAGCTACCGTATATAGTTGACATTTAGCTATGAGCTTGGGGAGTAGTTTAATCTGGGAAAGAGGTTGACCAACTGAAGAGACGGGCCAACCATTGTCCAACCAAGTACTACACACTTGTCCCTAATACAGCTCATGCAGACACAAGTGGAGGCATGCATACAAGCCAAGCCACGCATGTAAGTCACGTGTATTGCCTCCCCAAACCGACATAGCTATTCACCTGGCTATAAATAGCAGTCGTCCCTTCCATCATGGACCATTCTACCTCACACACACAGTCGTACATTGGAGTAATCCCCTACCATCTGCCTTTTCACCTTCTGCCACTATTGTCCTTCACTTCTATGAAGCTCTTTCGGTTGCATGCGTTGCCGCAAGGAGTCGATCCCGGATTCCTTGGAGGCACGCCCGGTGGTTCTGAGTTGGTTGAAGCACTATCCGGCAAATCGCCATCTCCCTTGATCATGTCCTGATAAATATTTTCCGGGCTACAGGTCATTTTCAAAATTTTGCATGACAACTACAAATATATTTTTAAAATAAATAAAATGAAATTTGGATCACGCCGATCCACTAATTTGGCAGTCGTCCCAGATCAGATGAAGTATCTGTATTAATTAGTTGGGACCCGGGCAGGGTTACAATATAAAAAAATTTGGTGGATAGCGGAGCTCGTGTTGGTGAAAGCAACCAAGGTAGAGTTGGCTATATAGGGTATCACATTAGGACACAACCAACTGGCGCTTACTTCAAAAGCAGTGCAAACCGTACTGACCATAGACCTGGAATGGGACGGGCTAAATCGACTACCCATGCCAAGTAGTTGCCTCTGCATGGGTGAGAAGGTGGCTGTAGCCAGGTAGGTACAGTCACCCTAGGGCGGAACCGCCGGTCAAGGGTCTCGACCCCTGAGCCTTTACTAAGGCAAGATGGAAAAGCAAAAATAGTGTACGGACTGGTTAAAGGTTCTGATTCCTTGGTCTAGTTGTGCACACGGTTAGCGCATGGACGACATGGACCAAGTGATGCTATGGGCAAGGGAGTACACCTCTGATCAGAGTAAAATGTGATATCACTCCCAGGTTCCAGGTTTGGAAGTGCGTCGTGTGGGTTTTCCTCTAACACATGATGTAAGATCCCATGTCGCTCTGTCGCCGGTAGATTTTATAAATAAAATTTGGTTTCCAACAAAATGGGTGAAGGGAAAATAATTTTACCTGCAAAGTATTTTGAGCTAAATGGCTCGGTGGTTGTAGTCGTGGCCGACAAAGATCTTCCTTTTTAAAAACTCATGCAGCCACTTTTTTCGACGACTTGCAGAGTACGTATTTTATAGGTACTCAGCTGCACTTATCTTGTTTTTCAGAACAAAAGAGTTATGAGAACTCCGAGGAGATAGATAATGGTACTTATGATGAGTCTGGTCATCTTATTGACTTCGGTTATTTTGAAGTGGAGTATGATTATGAGGAAGTCTACAATCAAGGCTATGAAGAGTAGATGCCCTCCATGGTTGGTCTAGAAGGCTTGTACTAGGAGCGGGTGATGTTTCATCGTCATGGCCACTTAGGCTTAGTCGACACTTGAGGTGTCAATGTAATAAAAGCTTCCCTACTCATGGCAGCTGCTCCGTCTTCTACATGGTGTTGTTCTCCTTAACTGTTTCTGGCTCAACTCTGAAGCGGTGGCTGCCGTTATGGCTGACTCTATAGGACGTAACGGGGCGTCATATCCACTGAGGCTCGTCCAAATCTGAACTCTTAGATGATTGGTTTGATTGGCATATGTTGCTTGCAAGTTGGGATGTTGGATAAGGGATCTCCAAAGAATAAAGGCTATTGCTTATTCGAGCGGCCGATGTTTTAGAGTGAGATTTTCTACTTTGGCAAGTCGCAAAATGACCATCGTGGTCAATCTACTAGAGGGGTGAG
>NC_041381.1:639517105-639526977 GCF_002162155.2 Triticum dicoccoides
ATGGTATCAGTCGCAAGTCGATCCTAAACCCTAGCCGCCGCCGCGAGGTCGTCCGCTCCTGGTCGTCCCCGTGGCCGCATCGACCCTCGCGCCGCCGCTGCGTCTCCCCCTCGGGCCGTAGCGAGCGTGGCATGCGGTCCATGAAGCCGTCCCGAAGCCATTCCCGCGGTTGCACCGACCCGCACTCGTCCGCCGTGCCGCCCCTTCGGGCTGTCGCGTCGCGGCCCGCGGTCTTCGTCGCCGCCCCAAGGTCTTACCGCCGTCGCCCCGACCTGCCTGCCGCCGCTGCGTCGCCCCTTCGGGCCATAGCGCCGCGGCCCGCGGTCCACCCCGTCATCACCGCGCGTCGACCTCCAGTGGTATGCGCTGCGCCGTCTCCCTTGACGCGGGAAAGCCACCGTCCGCGCCGGTCTTCGTCATGCTGTCGGGTTCTTCGCCTACTTCGACCACCGCCGCCGCGCTCCTAACCTAGCCGCCGCCGCCGCCGTCAGGCCGCCGCCGCCGCTCTTCTTTGGCCGCCGTCGCCGCTACCCCCGTAGCCGCCGCAGCCGCCCGTCCACCTCCTTCGTCTTCGTCCACGACGTGTCCCCAGGCCCGGCAAGCCTGGTGCAGCGCTTCGTCAACTTCGTCATCGTCCATCTACGCATGCCCGGTGCTGGCAACACCGACGCGTGCCTTCGTCTACGATGTGCCCTCGGGGTTGGCAACCCCGGCGCGACGCGTCGTCAACATCATCTACTTTCGGGCGCACCACTACTTCGACACCACTGCGCCCACGACTAACTCGGCGCCTTCTTGCGCCCGTGGCTCCACGGCGATTTGCTCAACACCGGCTACCCCGACTCGACATCGACCACGACATTCTTCGCACGGCTACCTCGACCACGGCTCTACCACCCACGCTCTTGGCTACATCGACAAACGGCACAAAGGGCTACCGCCTGCTTGAGCAACCTCGTCGGTTTTCACTCCAGCCACAACTCCGCGATGCATCGACCATTACGACTGTGGGGGGGTGTCCGTCGGCTTGCCTTCGGATTCTTCTCCAGTCTCACCGTCTGCGTCGCTACCGTTGTGACTGCGGGGGGATGTTGAGTATAAGGATTATTAGGAAGTATAGGATAGACTAGGATTTGGTCCTGCCTTTTTGTACTTCCAATTAGTCTTTGTACTCTTATATATATCCATGAGGCTCAAGCAATACATCGACTATTTCACCAATCCCCTCTCTCCCTTCTAACACCGGGAAAGAAAGCTCGTCGTGGACGCGGGTGGCTCCTCGACGTAGAACCGGAGAGAAGATTCCGAGTAAATATCTCGCGCGCGTCTCCTCGTCCGCGGCATCGTATGCGCCGTTCCCCACATCGGAACAGGACGGCCTGAAATTGGAAGAATATTTGTATTCAAAAAAAATGGACGAATATTCGATTCCCCGTGCATATGTAGGCACGTCCTCGACGCCGGCCGGCTCCCGCGCCGCACACCCAATGTCCAGGACACCGGCCGCTGCACCGCTACGCGCGGCTGCGAAATCGCATCCGCCATGTCGCCGCAGCGGCAGTGTCCGCCCACGTCGAGCCGGCTCAGCCGTGGACAGGTGGCGTCCGCGAGCCTACTCTTGCCGTTTTGCGGCGCGGGGCGGCAGATCATCACGCGAGTCCGATGCGTTGCTTCGCTTCGTTGGCCAGCCAGCGTCGCCGCCCACTCCTACGCCAGTCGCCACTGCCAACGCCGGGCCCCTCTGGTGCGTGCCGCCGCCTGATTGTTTGGTTCCTCCTCACTCCACTCCACTTCACCGCCCATTTCTCTCCACCCGAAGAAGATAGAAGCCCACTCCAGGGAAAACATCACACCACGGAGGCTATGAATGATGGTGCACTTGAAACTCAAAATAATAATTTCACCGCAGGCTGTGCCAGTCCTTGTTCTCGTTCGCAGATCTGGCTGACAGAGGACGCGTAAAAGGAACACCAGCGTTCTTCCGACGGCTGCTGCACATGAGCTCAACCTACTAAAATGTGCACCCCCAAGCTCACAGCCACACAAGTCAGCCTTCACTCTAGTTTAACTTAGTCCCCTCTTCAACCAGTAATGATTGTATATTCCCCGCAAAAAATCTTATGATTGCACAAGTAATTTTTCTCTAATTAATTTAGCACGCACTCCTACTCTGCTGTGTTCCAGTGCCGACTGCCGACTGCGGGCCGCCAGGTACCAACACTATTTAATTCGACATTCCATTTGGTCATGCTTATCTTTCTTTCTGCGCCTGTTGCTGTCAAGCCAAAAGGCAACAGTTCTTGCTTTTCGTTGGAAAAGGCCCCAACTCTGAAGCGGGCGTTGGCCCTTTGACCTTGCCGAACGCCGGCAGCGGCCAACAGTGTGCGCGATATGATCTGCGCCGATCGAAACGATTTTCGGCAGATATGAAAGCGACGGGCAAAGATCACACGAACTCGATATATATGAGCCGCCTGTTGCAGATAAGTTTGAGTTAGATGCAGCGGCCAAGCCAACTTCTACTTGAAGTGACATTGCGTCGGATGCAACATCCAGCAACCATTGCCTGCGTGCTTGCTTGAGCAGAAATTTCAGCTAATTCATTTGGAGCCCCATACATCGAACCTTCAGTAGAAGAATCGTTCCGTCCTCTTGAACAGTACTCCAACAATGGACGTAGACTCCTAATCATTTCTGGAAGTGGAGCGCTTTCAACTCGAACCCGTTGCTTGCCAATTGCACGCAGTCGAAAGAAAAGGTCTGCGTGCGTCCCTTTTCTTTGTTTTGTGTTCCAGGCAACATAGTCAACGTCCAAGCTACTCTTTCTATAGGAAAGGTAGTCAACGTCCTCTCAAGAAATGGGCAGGTACAGAAAAAGGGGGCCTGAACTTGATCTTGAGGCAGCTAGCATACATCGTTGACATTTAACTTGGAGCTTGGCGAGAAATTTAAGCCCCGAAGAGGTTGGCCAACTGAGAGACGGTGCCTTGGTATGTGAGTACCGAACTTCTTTTAGGAGAGTTAATTGTCTCCCCATCGGTGTAATTGGCCAGAGATGGCATGGAAAATGGACGTGGAGTAGAGGGATGGCCGCACTTTTCTGAAAAAAAAAAACGAAAACACTAACGCCCACACGTGTGGGCGTTACCCAACTCGCCCACACGCCTCGATCGTCGTCCAGTGCCTTTTGCACGAATCTTGGCACGAAAAGATTGATTTTGTGTGCCACATAGGACGGGACTGGTGTGTGGGTGTTGAAGAGTTTGCCCACACGTTCGCACCACGCTGTTTGCCAGCTGCATTGTGTGGGCGAACTAGTTTCTGCCCACACAGCCAGCCACCTATTTCATGCGCGTATGGGCGAACTACTTTTCGCCCACACGACACTCATTCGTTGTGGATGGCAGCTGCAGTTAGACGAACGTGGCAACTAGGTAAACACACATGACAACTGTGATTTTTTTGCTAGACGGCAACTGCAGTTGCGCGTACGTGGCAACCAAATAAACACACACGGCAATTATGATTGGACCACACATGGCAACTAAGTAAACACACATGGCAACTACTGTTTGACCATATGTGGCAAATAACTAATCACATACGGCAACTACGGTTTGATTACACGCGGCAACTACCATAAATTAGACATGACAACTATAGTTAACCAAAACAGATAGAGTTGCCATGCTTTTACAACTACACTTGCCATGCATTCCGGACAACTACATCTGCCAATTAGGATGGCAACTAACTCGTCATCCCGCGGTGTACCTAACGTAGTTGCGCCAGGACGTGTGGGCATTTTTGCTTCGTGCCACACGCGCGGGATGGATATGAGTAGTACTTGTTGGTGTGTGGCACGAAGTAGCCGTGCCCACACATGTGGGAAATTCTAATGTCCGCCCACACATAGCACGTGTGGGCTGCCTCTTGCTCACACCACACACGGTGTGTGGGCGCTTGTCGTATATACCACACGTGTGGCAGTTATCGGCATCCAAAAAAAGAGTAGAGCTATGACCTTCCGGCCGACTCCACCAAAGCTCCTCCAAATCTGGAATCCTGAGATGATTCTTTCCATTGGCAGGAAGACGCTTTGCACCGGACGACCGATTACAACTGGGATTGGTCTCCTCTTGAGCCTTCCAATCCTTCTCATGCCCGCCACACGATCTTTCGTGTCGTCTCTCGTGCCCCTACTCGCGTGTGGTCCTCTCTCGCCTTCCCTCGCATGCATTCCTCTCCTTGCTGCACGACCGTCCCCTCCACCTCTCTTCCCTCGCCCATGTTAGCACAACAAGCTAGTCGTCTCGTGTCCCTCTCCTCCCTTCGCCACTGCCAGTTGTCGTTGTCACGACCCTCAAAGATTCTGAAATTTTGTCATAGTTTGTATCTCCCTCAAGGCTACAGTGATATGAATGAACTATTGCAGTTTGTAACCCCTCAAGTGATGGAAGCAATGAATGATAGTCTCGAGAGAGAGTTCACGACGGAGGAAGTTAGAACATCTCTATTCCAGTTTCTAGATGACTTCGTCACCGGGTGTTGATGATTTTACTGCCGGATTTTTTCAAACGACATTGTTATGTCGATCATTGGAGAGGATATGGTGACAGAGATCTTGGAGTTCGTCACTGGGGGCGAGTTGCCGCTGGGTTTGAGTGACACTGCCAGTACACTTGTACCCAAGGTATGCAACCCACAAACAAATAAACTATTATGATGATGGTGTTTGGACATCCGTAGCTAAAAGGACCAACTGTCGCAGACGCCAAGATGATCATGGCAATGTCTGAAGCAAGATGGAGGCCATGTTTGCTCGGATCTCTTGACTGCATGCATTGAAGATGGAAGAAGTTCCCAAAAGTTTACAAGGGCAATATGAGGGTCATGTTAAGAAGCTCACCATCATTCTTGAGGCAGTTGCATGACATGATCTTTGGATTTGGCATGCTTTCTTTGGTAATATGCCCGAAGTCTCACAATGACATCAATATGTTGTAGTGATCACCATTGTTTGCTTGGTAAAATCCCCATCCCTAGAAGCGTGAATACGAATCTTGACAATCTCCTCTTCATCATGATGATAGAAATGATACTTAGTCAAATTTTCATCCCAAGCTATCTCCCCGCTAAAAAAAATCAAAGACCCACTTCAACCTAGTATTATGCCATTTAGCTGAAATTTAAGGCTATGAAACAAGAGGTGGGAATTTCTGTGGAAGCATTTACTGAGTGGTACCTTTGTTTGCTGATGCCAGTGGGCCAAATTACTAGTGGCACATTTGATTATATTGGAGAAAGGAGATAGAGGTAAAAAATGCAAGGTTGGTTTGAAAAGAACTCGGCATTCACATGGCGAGAAGTATTGTTGTAATCAGTAATCTAGGGCATCCCTGCCATGAACATGGATGAAGCTGGAAAAGAGATCCTATGGGATCAACTTTATGGCAATCGTGTCATTTTCAAAAAAAATAGCGATTAACTAAATATAGCGAAGGATTTTTAAAAATTGTTGGTGTCACTTGACACGAGAGGCTATACTATAGTTTCGTCCCTGGCCATGAAGTACCTTAGCTTGGTGCCTTGATAGATTTGGTGAATATATTGAAAAATCATCCTTCGTGGTCTTGTGACTCAGAACGAGCGTCATGCTCTAAAAGAAGTGACGACAATGGAGACTTCAAATGTGAGTAACTGTTATGGACCACTCTATGTAAACTCAAAGTGGTCCCGTAAGTTCAAGTGCTTTGTTCGTGTGTGCTCTCAGGTATTCTTCCAAATTATGCCCCCTTGAAATATCAACACTTCATAAGGATTGCACTTTTGCGATCTCTACAAAGCAATGGACGAACATCTAATGCATGTTGTTGTTCTATGTTCCCATGCTAAGAGCTACCGTTCTACTGCGAAGAAAGTGCTGGATCTTAAGTTGTGGTCGGCTCGCCGCCGCATTCGAACACATGGTCAAGGGACATCTTTTACTAGACAAAATGTTATCTGGAACTAATAGATGCAAGATAATTACAGTTATGCATGCTATCTGTACTGCCGGACTCTGTACCGCCTTGATGGTTTCTGAATGTTGTTAGCAGCCTCATGGCTAATTTTAACCAATTTAGCTCCATGTAAGTCACCTGAAAATTATTTTTTGGTGGGCTGCATTTTCAGCCGTTGATTTTGATTTCTGATTCGTGCTCTACCATGAATTGTTTGGGCCGTGTAAAAATCTACTGAACCTTGAATTCGGTCAGTTGAATCGTTATTTGGGATGTAGGCCTGTAGCCGAGCCCATAGAGAGGCGCCACTTAGTCTCTCTCTCTATTATCTCTTCTTGTTCTTCGATGCTCTTCCCCTCCTCTTATGCTCTCTCTCTCTCTCTCTCTCTATATATATATATATATATATATATATATATATATATATATATATATATATATATATATATATAGAGGGAAAATCCATCCTACCACCCGGTGGTAGTTACCCTATATGTCTCATATACTATCATGTGGTACTATATATACTACTTTATCGTTTTAATATATTCATATACTATATCTAAGATATTTCAAAGCAAGTTACATAAAAAAATTGCATATGAGCCCATAGTTTTAGTTATATTTATGAAATAGGTACATATTTGTACGTAAAAAAAAGCATACTCAAAACATGGTATATACTACCTAAAAATTTGTATATATACTACCTAATCATTATTATATACTACATACTACACGTACATACTCTCGGTTTAGACAGATACTACATACAACATACAAAACGCAAGTGGTGGTAACTACCACTGCTTGTAGGAAACATTTGTCCTATATACATATAGACGGTCTATTCTGCTACACACCACTTCGGCACTGCACACTCAACAGAAGCGCACTGCATCATTTTGACGACGAGCACTGCAATAGAGACTAGTGAACTTCGTGTCGAAAAAAATTGCACGCGGTGTTTTTTCGGTACTGTTTTCGCTCTAATTTTTTAACCGTTTATTGGAATGAGGCGTGTAATATACCATTGAAAAGCTATGGATTAGGCGCAACTTCGACATGTTGAACACTTTTCGAGATTCCACACGGTTTAAGAGCAGTTTTGAAAATAGTGCGGCGGATGACGTGTGGCAGCAAGCATTTTTTCGTGTTTTTTTCTAAACCGCTTGTCGGAATGAAGCAAATGATACGCCGTTGGATAGATATCGTCGAGGCGCATATTTTTCATATATAAATCTTTCTCTAATTCGTTACGGTTTAAGAGCAGTTTCAAATTTACTAAATCGCGGAATTCTGTTTTTTAAATTTTTTCAAATTTTCGGCACTGTTTTCGCTCCAGTTTTTGAACCGTTTGTCGAAACGAGGCGTGTGATACGCCGTTGGAAAGCTACGAACGAGGCGCAACTTTCATATGTTGCAATAATTTTGAGATTCCTTACGGTTTTAACTTAATTTTGAAAATCGTGTGGCGGACGATGAGTGGCAGCGGCCGTTTTTTGCGAAATTTTTACAAACCACTGGTCGAAATGATTCAAACGATATTCCGTTGGAAAGATATCGACGAGGCACAACTTTTTCATGTAGAACACTCTCTCTAATTCTTTACGATTTAAGAGGAACTTCAAATTTACCGAAATGCGAGCACTCTGTTTTTCGCGACACCCAAAACCCAAATCGACGTGGGTACTTCATCCGACTGAAAACCGCACTGCATCGGACGAAAAGCCGCACTGCGTCACACGGGTAAGAGAACTGCATGGTTTTCTTTTTGTGGGACATAAATTTTTAAAGACAGGGAAGAAAACCGCACTGCTTTTAGACTGAAAACCGCACTGCGTCAGACGGGCTAGCGGACCGCATGATTTCTTTTTTGTGGGATGTGAATTTCTGAAGACGAGGAAGAAAACCGCACTGCTTTTATAATAAAAACCGCACTGCATCAGACGGGCTAGTAGACTACTTGATTTCTTTTGTTGGACGCAAATTTTTTCACATGGGAAGCAGTGTGCTTCACATCGGGCGTAAGCGAACCGCAACACCATCAAGAAGTGCACCGCATTACTTTTTTGTTATTTTTTACAGCATAAGTGAACCCTAATTTTTATTGGGTGTAAGTGAACCTCAACACTACCAAAAATGAACAGCCACACTACCAACACCAAACTGCACACACGTCATAACATCGGATTTCGTCAAATAATTTTTCCAACATTTTTTGTTTTACACAGTGAACCTCAACACTTCTGTAACAAGATCCTTTACAACAAAACTTCACTTTGTTCCATTTTGTTCTATGAGCCGATAAACACATGAATATCTTTCCCTGTTTTGGCAAACTCCAAAATACAACAAGTGCACTGACTTGCAGTAAAATAGTGAACTCCATCGTTTTGTACAAACCTATCGTCCACTTCACAATAGAATTTAGAAATGCATATACGATGCATAAAAGGAAATGACAACGGTAGCGTATTGAACCTCTCAAAACACAGAAATAAGCATACGAAATGCACAAGGAAACTCTCAGCACCACCGCGCCTGGGAACTGCAAGCTGGCAGCTGCCATATTGCATCGCGGCGCACTCCAATGGATACCCAAGTGAACTGCAGCAAGCAATAGAATTGCATTCTTGGTCTAAGTTCACTGTTTTTCTTTTTGTGATATTTTTCCATCTGCTGCAAACCATCAAAACTGAACTTTAAAAATATTTGCAACGAGTAGACATGGGTTGAGGTGCAGTTCCTAGGAGGCAGAATAGAACTACACGTCACACGGGGGACGAGCTGCACGCCAGCGACTATCGAAGAGCACAAGGTCTGACCAAGGGTCCAAAACGCACTGCACTGCACGCTGGATTCACGAGCACTGCACGCTAGTAGCATGAGCACTGCACGCCAGCACCGCAGCGAAGACCCAGGCGAACACCAATTTTTGTGCCCAAGCGAAATCTGAAAATGCAAAAAAAAAATCCCGAACTTCGTCAGTGCGTCAACCGCACCGCATCTTTCCACAGGCCTCCATCCCACGAGCTGCAGTGGCGGACCGCTGGGGTCGTCGGCGATGGTCCATGTGCCTTGTGCAGCAGGGCTTCGCTGGTTAACAATGGAGACGGGAAAAGGCAAGTATAGGGGGGAAAGCGAACTCCACGAGATGGAGGAGCACACCACGGCACACACTGGATCCAGCAGCAAGGGCATCCTGTAGGTTGCCGGTTGGGGAGGGAAGGGAGGGGCATTCGCCGCTTGTCAGCAGTAGAAAGGCGTGGGGGCAGCCGATCCATGGGGGTGGTGCTGAGGGACGAAGCCAGCAGGTGTGATGCCGACCGATGGCCGCGGCGGATCTGGGTGTGGGGTGAGTGGTTCCGACCACAGCGGCGCAGCAGGAGGTCGGAGCTGAGCCATGGTGCGCTGATGTAGTAGGAGGTCGTCGGGTGGGGGGCGAGCCATGGCGGGGCGGCCGGATCTCGCCGGATCCGGTAGGGCGGCAGCGGTTGGAGGTAGCCGGGTCACCTCGGGTGGTGGTGAACAAAGCGGCGGTGGCGCGCGGGTCCGTGTGGACGGCGGCGGCGCGCAGGTCCGTGTGGACGGCAGCGTGCGCGGCTGCTAGTGGTTTAGCAGCGGTGTTGGTTACGCCAGGTGTTGGAGATGGCTGGGCCGGACGGCGGCGCAGCCCTTGGCGGCCCTGACGGCAAAAGGCAGGGGAGGTCGTGCGGTGGAGCGGGAGGAGGGTGGGGGTCGTGGGGAGTGGGAGGAAGAAGGCGCATGTTTTGAGGAGGGGGAGACAGGGAGGTAGAGCCGGATCTTGTCGGATCCGGCTGTTGCTTGACGGGGCGTGGCCGGTGGATGTAGGTGTCTTGGCGGGGG
>NC_041381.1:639527294-639558058 GCF_002162155.2 Triticum dicoccoides
CGCGGTGGGAGGGGAGGGCGGAGGCGCGCCGACCGGCGGAGGGGCTAGCGTTGGAGATCTGGGACGGGGACGGTGGTGAAGGAGGTGGGGCACCGGAGCCGGCCTAGCGGTGGGAGGCCTGGTTGAGGTCCGTTGTGTGGAGGAGTGGAGGAGGAGAGGTGGCAGGTGGGTTGGATCGGTGGTGTTAGCTAGGAGGAAGAAAGTGGAGGGGATCGGGGGGAGGAAGAAGATGGAGAGAAGTGAGGTCGTGGGAGGAGAGGGAAGAGTGGGTGGGGTGGGGATTGCTTCGGCCGGCTCTGTGCCTCTGTGGTAGTGTGGTGCACGTCGGGTCGGTTAGGGTGGTGTTATCAGAATAAGCGACCGGTGTGCAGAATAAGCTCTTAAGGGGGTGTTATCATAATAGACCCACCCTATATATATATCCGCTTGGCTGCTCCGTCCCTCCTCTCTTATCCACTCTCTTTTTGTTGCTATTCCCCTCCCCTCTTAGCTCGTAGAGGGTTTGTGCTTCATTCTCCCCTCCCCCATTCATTTCGTTTTTTCTGTCTGATTCATTTGTTATTTCGAGTGATTAATTCGTTGTTTGTGTTGATTTTTATTTTGCAGGGATTTTGAGGGCGTGTCACTGGTTAGTGTTTTCTTTGCTTGCTGTGAGGCATCCTGTGAGGCTTTAGGTATGTGTACTTCCATTTTTCTTTGCTTTTCTATTTCTCCTTATGATTTATAGATCTTGGTTGGGTATACAAGAAGCTTTTGTGTAGTTTAGTTACTTTTCTGCATGATTTCAGTTAGTAGGATTGCGTATATGTATCCCTTCTTATGGGGTTTGTTTCTTTGTAGCTATAATTATTTTGTTAAATTTTATGAAATATGGGAGCGAGCAGGGAGAGAATTATTGAAAGAGAGGTTTCAGTTTGATTTGATAGTTGTTGTTGTTCATCATGCAAGGATTTTTTCCAGTTCTATCCCTAGTTGTACTCTGAACGAGTAATTGTTTGTTGTTACTAGTGGGGAGTGGACGAATATGTGATGTTTTATATATGTATTGCTCTGATTGTAGTTAATGTGTTATTATGTACAACAGTCTATGCCTTGCATTTGTGTTTTATTTTGATCCTAGTTGATCTTATTATCATGTGGACTACATGCCTTACATACTCTGCCCTTGCATTTGATTTTGTAGAAAGTTGTAGTGTGTTTTGGACAAGTACTAGTTCCTAATGATGTAATTTTAAGTTGCTTCATTGTGGAAGTAATTTATACAACTATGTTATGTAGGTTGTATATAATTTTTTAGCTGATTGGTACCTTGTTATGGTATTAAATCATATTATAAATGGTTGCTATGTAATCAATATCTTCTAACTATAGTTGTAATGGCTGCCATGTCAGCTATTATTTTAATGTAGTATGGTTAAATGGGTTGCCTTGTAAATTAGTTTTAGTAGGTTGCTGTAATTTGATTTGTGCAAGTACAGGTTAGTACCGGTGCAATTTTCTGGTATAATCTAGGTAGGGTTTGTTTTGAGTTGTTACAGGGTCATTTGTCTCAGTTGTTTTGTAACTACCACGTGTGGTTTGATTAATAGCAACATGTTGCTCTTTCTTTTTTTGGAATTGAGGTTTACTTTCAAAATTATTTATTTTTGTTATGTATGTCATTGCAGGTAATGGCTATTTATACTGATAATTTCGATGATAGTGAAGGCGATTTCTTCAATAAGCATGTTGATGATATGCTTTTATCGTAGTCTCAAACTTTTGAGGGAAATTCACTACTCAAAAATGTATGCTTGTTTATTTTTTGAAGTTGTGTTATTTGGTAGCTTTATCTGTGTTTTTGTTGATCTTGGTGACTGTTTTGTTGTTGCTATAGGCTGGTGGTGGTGGCAATGGTGATTTTGACTTGCAGAACTTTCTACAAAGTCTCTCACTTGGTGAGTGTAAATTTTGTTTTTTCTATAGCTAAAGTTATTTTATGTTTTTAGCATTTAGATTATTTTGCTTCGGTTAGTATTCTATGTCTTTCAAGTGTTATAATTTTTTAACCTTTTGTTTGACGCAATCTGTTTCATCCAAAGGAAACAATCATGATGCTTGTGTAAGTTTGTTTGTATTTGATTTCAAGTTCTTGCTTGATTCACTTCAGTGCTATTCAATTTTATTAAATTTGTGCATTTTTTTTCTAATCTTAGTTTTAGTTATTCATCCATGTTGTATCCTCAAAGTAGCTTCTCTCTACTGGAGTCCATTGGAAGTAGTTTATAATGTTGATTTAATTAGGATGCTTGTGTATGTTTGCTTGTATTATAAGTTCTATTTTATTTGCTTGCTTCTCTATTAATGTTGAAACTTTATTTATGCGTATGTGCATGTTTAGTGGTAGAATAATTCTTTTTAACAACTTGCTTTAATGCTAGATGTGCAAGTTTAGCTATTTCTATGTGAAACTGTAAGATTTACAGCTGCCTGCTTCATTGGTGTTGTTGTAATTTTATTTATGGTTATGTGCAATGATGTTGCTTGTGCCAGGTTAATTCATGTCGTATCTCAAAGTAGTTAGTTTCTATTGGAGTTCATTGGAAGTAATCTACTCTCATGTCTAGATAACCAGAAGTCATGTTTAAACTTTTTACACATTTGATGGTTGAAGCTCGGTCTGCTCTTGGAACTATAGAACTTATAGGCAGCTAGTAGCCTAGTATGATGTTGCCTTTTGATTTTGAAGCTCGGCCTTGAAGCTTCACCATGTAGTTGTTGTTGCTCATAATGATGTTGTGCAACTTCTGCAGGTCTCATATGGCACTATCTCACTAAGGCAATAAAGCATAGTAGTAATCGATGCAATGACAACATAATGGCTTCCATCGCATGCAAATCTGCTATGTTTCTGCACTTATTTTTATATATCATTGTTGCTTACCTTACATAAAATTCTTTTGATTTGGATCTCTGCAAATTGTGTATCCTGCAAATGCAATTTTAATATAATTAGCATCGTCAATGGCAGTTAACCATGGTACTAATGGATGCAACCATGACAACAAGAAAGATTTCTACTATGCTCGTCTCCTTGTTGATAATATGTTTTGCTACTGCATATTGGTGTTGTTGCTAATACTTATTATGTGCAATTTCTTTATCTTTCATGTGTAATTGAAGATAATCAGTTTCATTAGCATTATGTTTTTTTGTAGTTAATAGCCGCAGACTATCTTAGGAATGGTTGTTGTCGGTGTCAAAACCGGAAGATCTCGGGTAGGGGGTCCCGAGCTGTGTGTCTAAGGATCGAAGGTAATAGGGGGTAGGGGACACGATGTTACCCAGGTTCGGGCCCTCTTAACGAAGGTAATACCCTACTTCTTGCTTGATTGACTTTGATGAGTATAGGGGTTACAAGAGTTGATCTACCTCGAGATCGTAATGGCTAAACCCTAGATGTCTAGCTTGTATGATTATGATTGACCCTACGGACTAAACCCTCCGGTTTATATAGACACCGGAGGGGCCTAGGGTTGTACAGAGTCGGAAGATACATTATCCGAACGCTAAGCTTGCCATCCACGCAAAGGAGAATCCCGTCCGGACATGAGGGAGGGCCTTCTGTCTTGTATCTTCACGGCCCATTAGTCCGGCCCATATCGCATAGCCCGCACACCCGAGGACCCCCTAATCCAGGACTCCCCCTGAACCGGGCTTCAATGACGATGTATCCGGCACACAGATTGTCTTTGACATTGCAAGGTGGGTTCCTTCTCCGAATAATCCAAAGCAGTCTTCTGCACATAAGAACTGTATCCGACTCTGTCCAATAATTACAACCCTATGCTGTAAGGGCATCAATACTTAAAACAAAATAAGTCACGTCCATGGGCAACTTTTTCAGTGAGATGTTATGTTCTGGCCTTGTTATTATTCTGAACCATTTTATAGCCCCCGCTTCGCGTTTCAAGGCACGACCATTGACACGTCTTGTCAAAGTAGAGATCGCGTCCCCTTATCACGGGATTCTCATCAATGTGGGTTTGGGTAATCAAACCATGCCATTCGCATGTCCCCTTGGGAATAGGCGAGGTTTAAGGCTTATGAGGGGGGAGGTATCGGTGTCAAAACCGGCGGATCTCAGGTAGGGGGTCCCGAACTGTGCGTCTAAGGCTAATGGTAACAGGAGGCGGGGGACACGATGTTTTCCCAGGTTCGGTCCCTCTCTATGGAGGTAATACCCTACTTCCTGCTTGATTGATCTTTGATGAATATGAGTATTACAAGAGTTGATCTACCATGAGATCGTAATGGCTAAACCCTAGAAGTCTATCCTATGAGATTATGATGATTGTCGCTAAACCCTAGAAGTCTAAACCCTCCGGTTTATATAAACACCGAGAGGGGGGGCTAGGGTTATACAAAGTTAGTTACAGAGAAAGGAAACTACATATCTGAATCGCCAAGCTTGCCTTCCACGCAAAGGAGAGTCCCATCCAAACACGGGACGAAGTCTTCTATCTTGTCTCTTCATAGTCCAACAGTCCGGCCAAATTATACAGTCCGGCTGTTCGAGGACCCCTTAGTCCAGGATGTTGGAAATATGCCCTAGAGGCAATAATAAAAGGATTATTATTATATTTCCTTGTTCATGATAATTGTCTTTTATTCATGCTATAATTGTATTATTCGGAAATCGTAATATACGTGTGAATACATAGACCACAATACGTCCCTAGTAAGCCTCTAGTTGACTAGCTCGTTGATCAACAGATAGTCATGGTTTCCTGACTATGGACATTTGGATGTCGTTGATAACGGGATCACATCATTAGGAGAATGATGTGATGGACAAGACCCATTCCTAAGCATAGCACAAGATCGTGTAGTTCGTTTTGCTAGAGCTTTTCCAATGTCAAGTATCTCTTCCTTAGACCATGAGATCGTGTAACTCCCGGATACCGTAGGAGTGCTTTGGGTGTACCAAAACATCACAACGTAACTGGGTGACTATAAAGGTGCACTACAGGTATCTCCGAAAGTGTCTGTTGGGTTGACACGGATCGAGACTGGGATTTGTCACTCCGTGTTACGGAGAGGTATCACTGGGCCCACTCGGTAGTGCATCATCATAATGAGCTCAAAGTGATCAAGTGTCTGGTCACGGGATCATGCATTACGGTACGAGTAAAGTGACTTGCCGGTAACGAGACTGAACGAGGTATTGGGATACCGACGATCGAGTCTCGGGCAAGTAACATACCGTCTGACAAAGGGAATAGTAAACGGGGTTGCTTGAACCGTCGACATCGTGGTTCATCTGATGAGATCATCGAGGAGTATGTGGGAGCCAACATGGGTATCTAGATCCCGCTGTTGGTTATTGACCGAAGAGCCGTCTCGGTCATGTCTGCATGTCTTCCGAACCCGTAGGGTCTACACACTTAAGGTTCGGTGACGCTAGGGTTGTATGAATATGAGTATGCAGCAAACCGAATGTTGTTCGGAGTCCCGGATGAGATCCCGGACGTCACAAGGAGTTCCGGAATGGTCCGGAGGTAAAGAAGACTATATAGGAAGTGCTGTTTCGGCCATCGGGAAAGTTTCGGGGTCACCCGTATTGTAACGGGACCACCGGAAGGGTCCCGGGGGTCCACCGGGTGGGGTCACCTATCCCGGAGGGCCCCATGGGCTGAAGTGGGAGGGGAACCAGCCCCTAGTGGGCTGGTGCGCCCCCCTTTTGGGCCCTCCCCCTGCGCCTAGGGTTGGAAACCCTAGGTGGGGGGGGGCACCACTTGCCTTGGGGGGCACTCCACCCCCCTGGCCGCCGCCCCCTTGGGAGATTGCATCTCCCAGGGCTGGCGCCCCCCTGGGGGCCTATATAAAGGAGGGCAAGGGGGAGGGCAGCCGCACCCTTGTGTCTTGGCGCCTCCCTCCCCTACTACACCTCGTCCTCCTCCCGCAGCAGCTTGGCGAAGCCCTGCCGGAGTTCTGCTGCATCCACCACCACGCCGTCGTGCTGCTGGATCATCATCAACCTCTCCTTCCCCCTTGCTGGATCAAGACGGAGGAGACGTCACGCTGACCGTACGTGTGTTGAACGCGGAGGTGCCGTCCGTTCGGCGCTAGGATCTCCGGTGATAGGATCACGACGAGAACGGCTACTTCAACCCCGTTCTTTTGAACGCTTCCGCTCGTGATCTACAAAGTGGTATGTAGATGCATCTCCCCTTTCACTCATTGCTTAGATGAACTCATAGATGGATCTTGGTGAAACCGTAGGAATTTTTTTTATTTTCTGCAACGTTCTCCAACAGTGGCATGATGAGCTAGGTCTATGCGTTGTTCTCTATTGCACGAGTAGAACACAATTTTGTTGTGGGCGTAGATCTTGTCAACTTGCTTGCCGCTACTAGTCTTTTCTTGCTTCAGCGGTATTGTGGGATGAAACGGCCCGGACCGACCTTACACGTACGCTTACGTGAGACAGGTTCCACCAACTGACATGCACTAGTTGCATAAGGTGGCTAGCGGGTGTCTGTCTCTCCTACTTTAGTTGGAGCGGATTAGATGAAAAGGGTCCTTATGAAGGGTAAATAGAAGTTGACAAAATCACGTTGTGGTTATTCGTAGGTAAGAAAACGTTCTTGCTAGAACCCAATTGCAGCCATGTAAAAGATGCAACAACAATTAGAGGACGTCTAACTTGTTTTTGCAGCAATTGTCATGTGATGTGATATGGCCAGAAGTTGTGATGAATGATGAATGATATATTGTGATGTATGAGATCATGTTCTTGTAATAGGAATCACGACTTGCATGTCGATGAGTATGACAACCGGCAGGAGCCATAGGAGTTGTCTTTATTTTTTGTATGACCTGCGTGTCATTGAAGAACGCCATGTAAATTACTTTACTTTATTGCTAAACGCGTTAGCCATAGAAGTAGAAGTAGCCGTTGGCGTGACAACTTCATGAAGACACAATGATGGAGATCATGATGATGGAGATCATGGTGTCATGCCGGTGACGAAGATGATCATGGAGCCCCGAAGATGGAGATCGAAGGAGCTATATGATATTGGCCATATCATGTCACTACTATATAATTGCATGTGATGTTTATTATGTTTTATGCATCTTGTTTACTTACACTAGTAGAAAAAGGGTCAAATGTGAAGCACAATAGTGCCGGTTTGAATTTCAGCCGGCACTAATGTGTACATTAGTGTCGGTTCGTGGCGGCGATCAATAGCACCGGTTCGTGGCGAACCTTTAGTATCGGTTCATGCCACGAACCGGTACTAAAGAGGCTGTGTCAGCCTGCGGTCAGGATATGGCCCCACCATCACCATTTAGTGCCGGTTCGTACCACGAACCGGTACTAATGAGGTTATGGCAAGCTGTTTTTAGTCCCACCTCGCTCCCCTAACAAGCCTTTTACCACCTTAAATATGTTATTTCTCAAACTATCACAAGAACTTGGTCTTCATTGAACTCTATGTGTAGAATTTGTGGCCGCAATATGAGTCTTCATCGGTTTATAAATCGTTGATGACTCATATTGACAATTCAGATTGTACACACAAAGATCATTGATGATCAAAGTATTTTTGATGTTATAAGATCATATTGACAATTTAGACTGTAAAGAAATATAAGATCATGATCTAAATGCTCTTATATTTTTTGCGTTCAGTATGCACCAACTGCTAGGCGGGAGGAGCTGTTTAGTACCGGTTCGTGGTGAACCTTTAGCACCAGTTCGTGCCACGAACTGGTACTAATGAGGTTGTGTCAGGTAAGGCTAGCTGGGGCCGCACGAGCACCTTTAGTACTGGTTCATGGATGAACCAGTACTACAGTTTCTTAGTAAGCTGTTTTTTAGTCCCACCTCGCGAAGAGAGAGGGACTAGGAGCGGTTTATAAGCCCTGAGTGCAGAGACGATGAAGAAGAGGCTCAATGCTCACGTTGCTTAGCTTCAAGCCTTCAGGAATATGGTAGACTGCACGGAGCTATGCGCAGTGCAGTTTACACTATTCCGAAAGGCTTGAAGCAAATTAACGAGCATTGCACCTCTTTTTTATTTTTAATAACTTATTACAACTCCGGGCTTCTTCTGTTATGGCAAAAACTAATTGCACGTCGGCATTTCTTTTTTTTTTAAACTTTGGTTATAACTCCAGACTTTGACCATCAAGTTTTGCAGAAAAGAAAAAATAGCAGGAAAAAAAACTATAGCTAAAAAGAAAAAAACTATATAAAATGACCGTGAAATTGAAAATCACTACAAAATGAACTCTGAAAATGTTGAATTTTGGCAAACTAGATGAAAAACTACTTAGAAATCAAAAGAAGAAAATAAATATAACAGAAAAGAAAAAACTATACAAAAAACTACGCAGAAATAAATAGAAGAAAATAAAGCAGAAAAGAAAAAAACTATAACAAAAAATTGGGACGCTGCCCTGTGGGCCTGCTAGGCCACGGGCGTGCAATTACAGGCCTTAAAGGCCCAGCAGACTCACAGGGCAGCATGCAGAATTTAGGCCCACAAGCCTGCTATATAGAGGAGTCCAAAGAGGTAGCCGCGGCTGGGTTTATAAACCAATGCGGCTGCCCTTCGCCCGGCGAGGTGGGACTAAACTTTGGGGTGGCAGCGCGAGGCCTTTAGTACCGGTTGGTGGCTCCAACCGGTACTACAGATCACCCTTTAGTATCGGTTGGAGCGACCAACCGGTACTAAAGGCCTGCTCTTCCCGCCTCTTGGCCTGGCCAAAGTTGGCCTTTAGTACCGGTTGGTGGCTCCAACCGGTACTAAAGGCCCATCCTATATATATAGCACTTACGAAAATTTCAGTTACATCTCCCCACTTTCGTCTCCAACCTCTCGACATCGCCGCGCGCCGCTCGATCCCGTCGTCGCCGCCCGTCGCTCGTCGTCCGTCGTCGTTGTCGCTGTCCCTACCGCCGCCCGTCGTCGTCGTCGTCTCGCGCCGCCGCCCCGAACGCCGCCGCCGTCCGTCGTCGTCGCCGCGGTCCCGTACGTCGTCTCTCGCACCCGCGCGCCGGCGCCCCCGTCCCGTACGCCGCCACCCTCGCCCCGTACGCCGGCGCCCTCGCTCGTACGTACGGGGCGGCGGCGTACAGGGCGGCGTACACACACATACACACATATACACACACTACACACATACACACACACATTTTTTACTTATTTTCTGTTTTCTGTTTTCTGTTTTTTAGAAAATTTAATTAGATATTAATTAGCTAGGTATGTGAGATTTGAACTAGTTGAATAATTAATATAACTAGTTTATTTTTAGTAAGAAAATTGTCGAACTAGTTTATTTAGGTATATGAGATTTGAACTAGTTGAATAATTAATATAACTAGTTTATTTTTACTAAGAAAATTGTCGTATCTGAGATTTGATTATCTAATTAAAATATTATAGTTAGATATATATTTGAACTAGTTTATTTTTAGTAAATGCTTAGTTGAACTAGTTGAATTAATATATAGAACTTGTTTATTTTTAGTAAATGCTTAGTTGAACTAGTTGAATTAATATATAGAACTAGTTTATTTTTAGTAAATGCTTAGTTGAACTAATTGAATTAATATAACTAGTTTATTTTTAGTAAATGCTTAGTTGAATTAACTGAATTAATATAACTAGTTTATTTTTAGTAAATGCTTAGTTGAATTAATAGAAGTAGTTGAATTAATTGAATTAGTAAGTGTTTAATGTTTCGCCTAATATGAACATAGGAAATGTCGTCTGATGATGGAATTTTTTTTGGTATGTGCACATACTGTGAAGACGAGCACGGCCAGTGCGACAGAAATTTCCTTGTCGATGGTAGGCGATTCAGCATGAAGCTGGATGAGACTTTCGAATTCGATACAGTAAGTCACAACGACAAGTCTGTTTTCGTAATTAAGCATGACTTATATATGCTTCATTTGCCTGACTTATAATTTTTAATTTTCACTATTCTACTAGCGCATTCCATGCCATGCAAGAATTTTTGTCTTGGATAAGATAGGTTTCAAAGATATGGAAACTATGGAGGTAAAGTGAGCTTACCTGCAAACTGAGCATGATGGTTATACTTTCAACGTCAAAGTATACAATGCACACACGTACACCTATTTTGAATGCAAAACTTGGCAAGCAGTATGCAAGGCTTATGCATTTGAGCCTGGTATGGTTATCACCTTTGATATTCGTCCGGAAGATGATATTGAAGGTAATAGAGACATATGGGTCGATGTGCAGACGCCTCCAGTTCTACCATTATGTGAGTTCTTCTCAAATATATTTTTGTCTTTGATATTGCTTATTTAAAAAATAACTGACAACTAATTTCTATTGACAGCTTATCTCCATTCAACCAAACATGTCCGGCGCTTGGTAGACAGGACCTTCTACTGTCCCGGAGCTGAACTAAACTGCGAGGAGATAAGTCATTATGTTTCATGGCTTGAGGATCTTCATACTGTCAAGACAAATTTTTTTCCTGCACTTGGAAATGTTAGTACTCAAAACGTGCGACCAATAGTGATGGTATTGAACTATGGACACATCTATTTAGGAATGATGGTAAGATATTTACTATTTGTCCTCAGTGCATATTTTGCATACATATTTTTTTTAAACTTTCATTGCTGAGTATATTAATTAAGTACTATAGATGTTCTTCAACAGGGACTCCCAATGACAGTTGTGCCTCAGGGGATCGAGACTAAAGGTCAGATGTCAATTGTTAGCTTAAGGCCAAGATATCCTGCATTGCACATGAATGCATTCAGGATTTCTAGAAGCGATGAATGCTTAATAGTGAAAGATTGGAGGAAAATTGTTAATGATCGCAGAGAAGTACTAGGGGGCAGCAATGAGAAGCGCATCCCACGATTAGGAGACAGGTTCATCGGCATGCTCCAGTATGATCAATCAGGAGAGCTATACATGTTCTATGCTATTTTACCAGAGAGAGAGAGTAGCTAGCAGGAGTGATTTAGCTAGTTCTTCATGCTGCTCTTAATTAGTACTTGGCCTTTCATGTCCGTGTTCTTCGTTCTGAAATTAAGTGATTTGCTTTGGTGGTGTTATATATGAACGCTTATAATATCATGACAATCATGTTGAACTCGATGCTTGGTTCTACTAGAAATTCTATTTATATATATATATATATATATATATATATATATATATATATATATATATATATATGCATAACGTTTACAATGTGTAGTATCGTAAAATACCGGCAAACGAAAAAGAATTAAAATGGAAACACAAAATTAAATGAAAAAGAAATCATAAAACTAAAACCCCCCAAACCTTATAGTACCGGTTGGTGTTACCAACCGGTACTAAAGGGCTCCAGGCCCCCGGAGCTGGCTCGTGCCACGTGGTTTCCCTTTAGCACCGGTTCATGCAGAACCGGTACTAAAGGGGGGGGGCTTTAGTGACCACACTTTAGTGCCGGTTATGGAACGAGCACTAAAGGGCCTTACGAACCGGTGCTATTGCCCGGTTCTGCACTAGTGTTAGAACGGCGGTAGTAAATAAGATGACCCTTATAATAATTTCAAGAAAGTGTTCCCCCTAACTGTGCACCATTGCTAAAGTTCGTCGTTTCGAAGCACCACGTGATGATCGGGTGTGATAGATCCTTATGTTCACATACAACGGGTGTAAGACAGATTTACACATGCAGAACACTTAGGGTTAACTTGATGAGCCTAGGATGTACAGACATGGCCTCGGAACACAGAGACCGAAAGGTCGAACACGAGTGGTATGGAAGATACGATCAACATGGAGATGTTCACCGATCATGACTAGTCCGTCTCACGTGATGATCGGACACGGCCTAGTCGACTCGGATCGTGTAACACTTAGATGACTAGAGGGATGTCTAATCTGAGTGGGAGTTCATTAAATAATTTGATTAGATGAACTTAATTATCATGAACTTAGTCTAAAACTTTTGCAAAATATGTCTTGTAGATCAAATGGCCAACGCTCATGTCAACATGAACTTCAACGCGTTCCTAGAGAAAACCAAGCTAAAAGATGATAGCATCAACTATTCGGACTGGGTCCGGAACCTGAGGATCATCCTCATAGCAGCCAAGAAAGATTATGTCCTAGATGCACCGCTAGGTGAGGCACCCATCCCAGAGAACCAAGATGTTATGAACACTTGGCAATCACGTGCTGATGATTACTCCCTCGTTCAGTGTGGCATGCTTTACAGCTTAGAACCGGGGCTCCAAAAACGTTTTGAGAAGCACGGAGCATATGAGATGTTCGAGGAGCTGAAAATGGTTTTCCAAGCTCATGCCCGGGTCGAGAGATATGAAGTCTCCGACAAGTTCTATAGTTGTAAGATGGAGGAAAACAGTTCTGTCAGTGAGCACATACTGAAAATGTCTGGGTTGCACAACCACCTGTCCCAGTTGGAGATCAATCTCCCGGAAGAGGCGGTCATTGACAGAATCCTTCAGTCGCTCCCACCAAGCTACAAGAGCTTTGTGCTGAACTACAATATGCAGGGGATGGTGAAGACCATTCCTGAGGTATTTTCAATGCTGAAGTCAGCAGAGATTGAAATCAAGAAAGAACATCAAGTGTTGATGGTCAATAAGACCACTAAGTTCAAGAAGGGCAAGGGTAAGAAGAACTTCAAGAAGGACGGCAAAGATGTTGCCGCGCCCGGTAAGCCAGTTGCCGGGAAGAAGTCAAAGAATGGACCCAATCCTGAGACTGAGTGCTTTTATTGCAAGGGGAAGGGTCACTGGAAGCGGAACTGCCCCAAATACTTAGCAGACAAGAAGGCCAGCAACACTAAAGGTATATTTGATATACATGTAATTGATGTGTACCTTACCAGTACTCGTAGTAACTCCTGGGTATTTGATACCGGTGCCGTTGCTCACATTTGTAACTCACAGCAGGAGCTGCGGAATAAGCGGAGACTGGCGAAGGACGAGGTGACGATGCGCGTCGGGAATGGTTCCAAGGTCGATGTGATCGCCGTCGGCACACTACCTCTACATTTACCTACGAGATTAGTTTTAAACCTCAATAATTGTTATTTAGTGCCAAGTTTGAGCATGAACATTGTATCTGGATCTCGTTTGATACGAGATGGCTACTCATTTAAATCCGAGAATAATGGTTGTTCTATTTATATGAGAGATATGTTTTATGGTCATGCCCCGATGGTCAATGGTTTATTCTTAATGAATCTCGAACGTAATGTTACACATATTCATAGCGTGAATACCAAAAGATGTAAAGTTGATAACGATAGTCCCACATACTTGTGGAACTGCCACCTTGGTCACATTGGTGTCAAGCGCATGAAGAAGCTCCATGCTGATGGACTTTTAGAGTATCTCGATTATGAATCATTTGACACATGCGAACCATGCCTCATGGGTAAAATGACCAAGACTCCGTTCTCCGGAACAATGGAGCGAGCAACCAACTTACTGGAAATCATACATACTGATGTGTGTGGTCCAATGAGCGTTGAGGCTCGCGGAGGATATCGTTATGTTCTCACTCTCACTGATGACTTGAGTAAATATGGGTATGTCTACTTGATGAAACACAAGTCTAAGACCTTTGAAAAGTTCAAGGAATTTCAGAATGAAGTAGAGAATCAACGTGACCGAAAGATAAAGTTCTTACGATCGGATCGTGGAGGAGAATATTTAAGTCACGAATTTGGTACACTAAGAAAATGTGGAATCGTTTCACAACTCACGCCGCCTGGAACACCTCAGCGTAACAGTGTGTCCGAACGTCGTAATCGCACTCTATTGGATATGGTGCAATCTATGATGTCTCTTACCGATTTACCGCTATCATTTTGGGGATACGCTCTAGAGACAGCTACATTCACTTTAAATAGGGCACCGTCTAAATCCATTGAGACGACACCGTATGAATTATGGTTTGGGAAGAAACCTAAGCTGTCGTTTCTGAAAGTTTGGGGATGCGATGCTTATGTCAAGAAACTTCAACCTGAAAAGCTCGAACCCAAGTCGGAAAAATGCGTCTTCATAGGATACCCTAAGGAAACCATTGGGTATACCTTCTACTTAAGATCTGAGGGCAAGATCTTTGTTGCCAAGAATGGATCCTTTCTGGAAAAAGAGTTTCTCTCGAAAGGAGTAAGTGGGAGGAAAGTAGAACTCGATGAAGTACTACCTCTTGAACCGGAAGGTAGTGCAGCTCAGGAAAATGTTCCTATGGTGCCTACACCGACTGGAGAGGAAATTAATGATGATGATCAAGGTACTTCTGATCAAGTTGCTACTGAACTTCGTAGGTCCACAAGGACACGTTCCACACCAGAGTGGTATGGCAACCCTGTCCTGGAGATCATGTTGTTAGACAACAGTGAACCTTCGAACTATGAAGAAGCGAGGGCGGGCCCAGGTTCCAACAAATGGCTAGAAGCCATGCAATCCGAGATAGAATCCATGTATGAAAACAAAGTATGGACTTTGACAGACTTGCCCGATGATCGGCGAGTGATAGAAATCAAATGGATCTTTAAGAAGAAGACGAACGCGGATGGTAATATTACCATCTATAAAGCTCGACTTGTCGCTAAGGGTTACCGACAAGTTCAAGGGGTTGACTACGATGAGACTTTCTCTCCCGTAGCGAAGCTGAAGTCCGTCCGAATCATGTTAGCAATTGCCGCATACTATGATTATGAGATATGGCAGATGGACGTCAAAACGGCATTCCTTAACGGGCATCTTAAGGAAGAGCTGTATATGATGCAGCCGGAAGGTTTTGTCGATCCTAGGAATGCTAACAAAGTATGCAAGCTCCAGCGATCCATTTATGGGCTGGTGCAAGCATCTCGGAGTTGGAACATTCGCTTTGATGAGATGATCAAAGCGTTTGGGTTTATGCAGACTTATGGAGAAGCCTGCGTTTACAAGAAAGTGAGTGGGAGCTCTGTAGCATTTCTCATATTATATGTAGATGACATACTTTTGATGGGAAATGATATAGAATTCTTGGACAGCATTAAGGCCTACTTGAATAAGTCTTTTTTAAAGAAGGACCTTGGAGAAGCTGCTTACATATTAGGCATCAAGATCTATAGGGATAGATCGAGACGCCTCATAGGTCTTTCACAAAGCACATACCTTGATAAGATTTTGAAGAAGTTCAAAATGGATCAGTCCAAGAAAGGGTTCTTGCCTGTACTGCAAGGTGTGAGATTGAGCTCAGCTCAATGCCCGACCACGGCAAAAGATAAAGAAGAGATGAGTGTCATCCCCTATGCCTCAGCCATAGGATCTATTATGTATGCCATGCTGTGTACCAGACCTGATGTAAACCTTCCCGTCAGTTTGGTAGGAAGGTACCAAAGTAATCCCGGCAAGGAACACTGGACAGCGGTCAAGAATATCCTAAAGTACCTGAAAAGGACAAAGGACATGTTTCTCGTTTATGGAGGTGACGAAGAGCTCGTCGTAAAGGGTTACTTCGACGCTAGCTTCGACACAGATCTGGATGACTCTAAGTCACAAACCAGATACGTGTATATGTTGAATGGTGGAGCAGTAAGCTGGTGCAGCTGCAAGCAGAGCGTCGTGGCGGGATCTACATGTGAAGTGGAGTACATGGCGGCCTCGGAGGCAGCGCATGAAGCTATTTGGGTGAAGGAGTTCATCACCGACCTAGGAGTCATACCCAATGCGTCGGGGCCGATCAAACTCTTCTGTGACAACACTGGAGCTATTGCCCTTGCCAAGGAGCCCAGGTTTCACAAGAAGACCAGGCACATCAAGCGTCATTTCAACTCCATCTGTGAAAATGTTCAAGATGGAGACATAGATATTTGCAAAGTACATACAGATCTGAATGTCGCAGATCCCTTGACTAAACCTCTCTCGCGAGAACATGATCAACACCAGAACTCTATGGGTGTTCGATTCATCACAATGTAACTAGATTATTGACTCTAGTGCAAGTGGGATACTGTTGGAAATATGCCCTAGAGGCAATAATAAAAGGATTATTATTATATTTCCTTGTTCATGATAATTGTCTTTTATTCATGCTATAATTGTATTATCCGGAAATCGTAATACACGTGTGAATACATAGACCACAATACGTCCCTAGTAAGCCTCTAGTTGACTAGCTCGTTGATCAACAGATAGTCATGGTTTCCTGACTATGGACATTTGGATGTCGTTGATAACGGGATCACATCATTAGGAGAATGATGTGATGGACAAGACCCATTCCTAAGCATAGCACAAGATCGTGTAGTTCATTTTGCTAGAGCTTTTCCAATGTCAAGTATCTTTTCCTTAGACCATGAGATCGTGTAACTCCCGGATACCGTAGGAGTGCTTTGGGAGTACCAAACGTCACAACGTAACTGGGTGACTATAAAGGTGCACTACAGGTATCTCCAAAAGTGTCTGTTGGATTGACACGGATCGAGACTGGGATTTGTCACTCCGTGTTACAGAGAGGTATCACTGGGCCCACTCGGTAGTGTATCATCATAATGAGCTCAAAGTGATCAAGTGTCTGGTCATGGGATCATGCATTACGGTACGAGTAAAGTGACTTGTCGGTAACGAGACTGAACGAGGTATTGGGATACCGACGATCGAGTCTCGGGCAAGTAACATACCGTCTGACAAAGGGAATAGTATACGGGGTTGCTTGAACCCTCGACATCGTGGTTCATCCGATGAGATCATCAAGGAGTATGTGGGAGCCAACATGGGTATCCAGATCCCGCTGTTGGTTATTGATCGGAGAGCCGTCTCGGTCATGTCTGCATGTCTCCCGAACCCGTAGGGTCTACACACTTAAGGTTCGGTGACGCTAGGGTCGTATGAATATGAGTATGCAGCAAACCGAATGTTGTTCGGAGTCCCGGATGAGATCCCGGACGTCACGAGGAGTTCCAGAATGGTCCGGAGGTAAAGAAAACTATATAGGAAGTGCTGTTTCGGCCATCGGGAAAGTTTCGGGGTCACCCGGTATTGTACCGGGACCACCGGAAGGGTCACGGGGGTCCACCGGGTGGGGCCACCTATCCCGGAGGTCCCGTGGGCTGAAGTGGGAGGGGAACCAGCCCCTAGTGGGATGGTGCGCCCCCCCTTTGGGCCCTCCCCCTGCGCCTAGGGTTGGAAACCCTAGGTGGGGGGGGGGCGCACCACTTGCCTTGGGGGGCACTCCACCCCCCCTGGCCGCTGCCCCCTTGGGAGATTGCATCTCCCAGGGCTGGCGCCCCCCTGGGGGCCTATATAAAGGAGGGCAAGGGGGAGGGCAGCCGCAACCTTGTGTCTTGGCGCCTCCCTCCCCTGCTACACCTCGTCCTCCTCCCGCAGCAGCTTGGCGAAGCCCTACCGGAGTTCTGCTGCATCCACCACCACGCCGTCGTGCTGCTGGATCATCATCAACCTCTCCTTCCCCCTTGCTGGATCAAGACGGAGGAGACGTCACGCTGACCGTACGTGTGTTGAACGTGGAGGTGCCGTGTGTTCGGCGCTAGGATCTCCGGTGATAGGATCACGACGAGAACGACTACTTCAACCCCGTTCTTTTGAACGCTTCCGCTCGCGATCTACAAAGTGGTATGTAGATGCATCTCCCCTTTCACTCGTTGCTTAGATGAACTCATAGATGGATCTTGGGGAAACCGTAGGAATTTTTTTTATTTTCTGCAATGTTCTCCAACACAGGACTCCCTCAGTAGCCCCTGAACCAGGCTTCAATGACGATGAGTCCGGCGTG
This sequence comes from Triticum dicoccoides, assembly GCF_002162155.2. Taxonomy (NCBI): domain Eukaryota; kingdom Viridiplantae; phylum Streptophyta; class Magnoliopsida; order Poales; family Poaceae; genus Triticum; species Triticum dicoccoides. Next base: position 639,545,096 of record NC_041381.1, read on the forward strand.
CAGATTGTCTTCGACATTGCAAGCCAGGTTCCTTCTCCGAATACTTCAACGTAAATTCTGAACACAAGAATCGTGTCTGGCTCTGCAAAACAAATTCTACAAACCACCGTAGAGAGTACAATATTTACGAGTCCAATCCACTGACAATTTTGGCGGCACGACATTATGTCATTACCCGACCATTATTTTGAATCGTTTCCTAACCTGCTACTCCATGTTTCGGGAGGCGGTTTTTATTGGCACGTCTTGTCACTGCAGAGATCGTGTCCCCCTTATTACGGGATTTTCATCAACACAGGCGTGGGTAACCCAACCGTTCTGTTGGGATAATTCCTCGGGAATAGGCGTGTTTTAAGGCCACGGAGGGGATGCTTGATATTCGTCGCCTTTATAAAGGGGTTAAGGCATGTACTTTTTTCTTCCATGCTAGTTCTTTCCTTCACCCCCACCTCAAGTTCCAACACCCAAGGGTCAATCCAGTCGCTTCGAGCTTCCAGCCATGTCCGGACCCGGCCTTCAAGGCTGGTGGATGGTCTCTTCTGTCACAGAGGAAGACATCTTGAAGCTCAGGGAGGCAAGATACTTGACTGCGGAAATCTACCACAGGCTTCCTGCTCAAGGGCAGGTTATTCCTACTCCCAGATCCAATGAGAGGGTCGTGTTTATCTCTCACTTCCTTCGAGGGCTTGGGTTTTCTCTCCATATCTTCATTCGAGGAGTCATGTTTTATTATAGGCTAGATTTTCACGATCTAGCCCGGGACTCCTTCCTCACATCTCGGCGTTCATAACCACATGCGTGGACTTCTACCGTATTTCGCCACACTTCGGCTTATGGCTTAAGACCATTAACATGAAACCGAAGTTAATTGGCGGGAAACAAGCGGAGTGCAGAGGCGCTTCAATAAGCAAGCTTACCAACTCCACTTGGCCAAAGGGCTCCTTCACATAATCTTCTGACCTATGGCGACGGGAGTGGTTTTACATCACCGAACCCCGTGGTACGAAGCGGGTAGTTGCTCCTGCGTTTTGGTCTGGCCCTCCGCCACAACTCGCGTCATGGATTAAGAAGGGGCTGGACTGGGAATCCACAGATGAAGTGCAGACACTGCAAAGCCGCATCCGGAGCCTCATTGAGAAGGACACCAGTCTTATTGATGTAATCGAAGTAATGTTAGTCCGCCGGATCCTACCCTGTTAGCGATGCCCTCTCCGCATGTGGGAATTTAATCTGGAAGGTCCACAGACTCTTCAGCACCTCTCCGGCATGATGCTTAGAGAGATGTGGAAATTGTTCTTCGGCGCACGAAAACAGTGGCCGGATACCACAGAAGACATCGGTCTTGACTGCAACCATCCGGATACTCCGGTAAGTACTCAACCCCCAAACACGAGCAGACTAAGGCATAGCCTAGTGGTGGGAAGGGGCTGATGCCTTCCCACACACCCAGGTTCAAGGCATGGTACTTGCAATTTGGGGTTGTTGCACCAATTATACTGTAGGGGGTTCCCTTACAGTCTTTCTGTCAAAAAAAACCCCCGAACATGACTTAGTCGAATTATCCATGACAACATACTGATAAAACTCTACCCGGCTATGGCTGGCTAAAGAAGGCTGAGAGAATCAGGTGTTCGGCTCCACTTCCGGAAGACACTGCCAATCCGTTATTAACAAGGATGCTGGCTCCGGCGTCGTATTAAGCGCCGGCGGGGGAAGATAAAGAGGAGGACGAAGAGGACCAAGGCAGCTTCCACTCTGGAGGCTCACCAGGCAATTCGTCCAGGGAGATTGGAACTCCCGCTTCCAAAGGTGGAAGGGAAGGGCGAACTGACATCCCTTCTCCCCATGGGAAGAAAAGGGCCACTTCCAAAGACTCAGAAAGAGAAGCTTGTAAGCGGGGAAAGGTATCCCAGTCAGGGGGTGTTATTGACACGTAGTCACCCCACGAAGATAGGCCCTCAGCTGCATCGTAAGTGAATCCGGGTGTTTTAAACATGTCCCGTTCTTTGCTGGCTAAGGGTAATATTTTAAACTCATGTTTGCAGTCTGGCCCGCAACCCTCCTCAACAGTCCTCCTCTTCGGGGGATTGATACGTCTCCAACGTATCTACTTTTCCAAACACTTTTGCCCTTGTTTTGGACACTAACTTGCATGATTTGAATGAAACTAACCCGGACTAACGCTGTTTTTAGTAGAACTGCCATGGTGTTATTTTTGTGCAGAAACAAAAGTTCTGGGAATGACCTGAGAATCCACGGAGATTACTTTTGGAAAATATAAAAAATACTAGCGAAAGAATCAAGGCCAGGGGGCCCACACCCTATCCACATGGGTGGGGGGCGCGCCCTCTCCCCTGGGCGCGCCCCCTACCTCGTGGCCCCCCTGGATGCCCACTGACCTCAACTCCAACTCTATATATTCGCTTTCGCGGAGAAAAAAATCAGAGATAAAGTTTCATCATGTTTTACGATACGGAGCTGCCTCCAAGCCCTAATCTCTCTCGGGAGGGCTGATCTGGAGTCCGTTCGGGGCTCCGGAGAGGGGGATTCATCGCCGTCGTCATCATCAACCTTCCTCCATCACCAATTTCATGATGCTCACTGCCGTGCGTGAGTAATTCCATCGTAGGCTTGCTGGACGGTGATGGGTTGGATAAGATTTACCATGTAATCAAGTTAGTTTTGCTAGGGTTTGATCCCTAGTATCCACTATGTTCTGAGATTGATGTTGCTATGACTTTGCTATGCTTAATTCTTGTCACTAGGGCCCGAGTGCCATGCTTTCAGATCTGAAGCTATTATGTTTTCATGAATATATGTGAGTTCTTGATCCTATCTTGGAAGTCTATAGTCACCTATTATGTGTTATGATCCGACAACCCCGAAGTGACAATAATCGGGATACTTCTTGGTGATGACCGTAGTTTGAGGAGTTCATGTATTCACTATGTGTTAATGCTTTGGTCTGGTACTCTACTAAAAGGAGGCCTTAATATCCCTTAGTTTCCATTAGGACCCCGCTGCCACGGGAGGGTAGGACAAAAGATGTCATGCAAGTTCTTTTCCATAAGCATGTAGGACTATATTCGGAATACATGCCTACATTACATTGATGAACTGGAGCTAGTTCTGTGTCACCCTATGTTATAACTATTACATGAGGAATCGCATCCGACATAATTATCCATCACCGGTCCAATGCCTACGAGCTTTTCACATATTATGCTTTGCTTATTTACTTTACCACTGCTATCGTTACTTTTATCACTGTTACCATTACTATCATACTACTTTGCTACTAAATACCTTGCTGCAGATACTAAGTTATCCAGGTGTTGTTGAATTGACAACTCAACTTCTAATACTTGAGAATATTCTTTGGCTCCCCTTGTGTCGAATCAATAAGTTTGGGTTGAATAATCTACCCTCGAAAACTGTTGCGATCCCCTATACTTGTGGGTTATCAAGACTATTTTCTGGCGCCGTTGCTGGGGAGCATAGCTCTATTCTTTGAGTCACTTGGGATTTATATCTGCTGATCACTATGAAGAACTTGAAAGACAAAAGAACTAAGATTTTTCCCTCAACTACGAGGGGAGGTAAGGAACTGCCATCTAGCTCTGCACTAGATTCTCCTTCTGTTTTGAGTAAGCTTGCGACACCTAAACCTGCTACTGCTATGAATTCTGATATATCGCATGTTATTGATGATGCCACTTCTGCTATGCATGATACTTATGATGAAACTACTTCTATGCTAGATACTGTTGTGCCATTAGGTGAATATCTTGATGAACAACTTTCTAGGGTTAGAGAGAATGAAATTATAGATAATGAAATTATTGAAGATAGTGATGATGAAGGTTCTCCTCCTAAGTATGAATTGCCTGTTGTTCCAGAGGGTTATGTTATGGATGAAGAAACTGCTAGAGATCTTTTTGCTTGCAATGATAGATATGATCTTAAGAAGTTATTAGCTAAACTTAAACAGAAAACTCTGAATGCTAGAATGAAATATGACCATGCTTTTGCTACTTCACCTATCTTTGTTACTGATAAGGATTATGAATTCTCTGTTGATCCTGAAAGAATTACTTTGGTTGAACCTGATCCTTTTTATGGCTATTAATCTGAAACTGTTGTGGCACATCTTACTAAGTTAAATGATATAGCCACCCTGTTCACTAATGATGAGAAATCTCGCTACTATTATATCCATAAGATATTTCCTTTCTCATTAGAGGGTGATGCTAAAACTTGGTTTAATTCTCTTGATCCTGGTTGTGTGCGTAGTCCCCAGGATATGATTTACTACTTCTCTGCTAAATATTTCCCTGCTCATAAGAAACAAGTTGCCTTGAGGGAAATATATAATTTCGTGCAAATTGAAGAAGAGAGTTTCCCACAAGCTTGGTGGAGGCTTCTCCGATTACTTAATGCTTTGCCTGATCATCCTCTTAAGAAAAATGAAATACTTGATATCTTTTATAATGGACTAACCGATGCTTCCAAGGACCACTTGGATAGTTGTGCTGGTTGTGTTTTCAGGGAAAGAACAATCGACCAAGCTGAATTGTTATTGAATAATATGTTGACTAATGAAAATAATTGGACTCTCCCCGAGCCAATTCCTGAGCCAGTTCCTGAGCTAATTGAGCCAACTCCTGAGCCTATTCCTAAACCAACTCTGAACAAGAGGGGTGTTCTATTTCTCAGTCCTGAAGTTATGCAAGATGCAAAGAAATCTATGAAAGAGAAAGGTATTAAAGCTGAAGATGTTAAGAATTCACCTCCTGTTGAAGAAATACATGGTCTTAATATACCGCCTGTCGAAGAAGCACATGGTCTTGATAACCCGACACATGTAGTAAAGGTAAATTCTCTCTATAGATATGATAAAGTTGAAATCCCGTCTACTAAATTTCCTAGCCAATGTTTGGATGAATTTGATGACTTTATGGCTAGACAAGAAAGTTTTAATGCTTATGTTGGTAGAGAATTAAAGAGCAATGCTTACATGATTGGACGCTTGAGTGATTATATGGCTAGAGTTAAAGGTGAACTTAAACTCATTAGTAAATATGCTTCTATGGTTACCACTCAAGTAGAACAAATACTTAAAGATCAAAGTGATTTGCTCGATGAATTAAATAATAAACATGATTTTGCTGTTAGAGTGGCTACTAGAACTGGTAGAATGACTCAGGAACCTTTGTATCCTGAAGGCCACCCTAAGAGAATTGAGCAAGATTCTCAGAGAAATAATTTAGATGCACCTAGTCCTTCTAAAAATAAGAAAAAGAAAAATGATAGGACTTTGCATGCTTCTAGTGAACCTGTTGTAGACACACCTGAGAATCCCAATGATATTTCTATTTCTGATGCTGAAACACAATCAGGTGACGAACATGAACCTAGTGATAATGTTAATGATAATCTTCATGTTGATGCTCAACCTAGCAATAATAATGATGTAGAGACTGAACCTGCTGTTGATCTTGATAACCCACAATCAAAGAATCAACGGTATGATAAGAGAGATTTTGTTGCTAGGAAGCACGGTAAAGAAAGAGAACCATGGTTTCAGAAACCCATGCCATTCCCTCCTAAGCCATCGAAGAAAAAGGATGATGAGGATTTTGAGCGCTTTGCTGAAATGATTAGACCTATCTTCTTACGTATGCGCTTAACTGATATGCTCAAAGTAAATCCTTATGCTAAATATTTGAAAGATATTATTACAAATAAAAGAAAGATACCGGAAGCTGAAATTTCCACCATGCTTGCTAATTACACTTTTAAGGGTGGAGTACCTAAGTAACTTGGAGATCCAGGGGTACCAACTATACCATGCTCCATTAAAAGAAATTATGTTAAAACTGCTTTATGTGATCTTGGAGCCAGTGTTAGTGTTATGCCTCTCTCTTTATATCGTAGACTTGAATTGAATAAGTTGACACCTACTGAAATATCTTTGCAAATGGCCGATATATCAACTGCTATACTTGTCGGTATTTGTGAGGATGTGCCTGTTGTGGTTCCAAATGTCACTATCTTAACGGACTTTGTTATTCTTGATATTCCCGAGGACGATAGTATGTCGGTTATCCTTGGTAGACCCTTTTTGAATATTGCAAGGGCTGTTATTGATTGCAACAAAGGCAATGTCACTTTTCATGTTAATGGTAATGAGCATACGGTACACTTTCCGAGGAAACAACCTCAAGTTCATAGCTTTAATTCTATTGAAAAAATCCCAACTATTATTATTGGAGGTTTTGAATTTCCTCTTCCTACTGTCAAGAAAAAATATGATATTCTTATTATTGGGGATGTTCATATCCCCGTTGAGGCAACCTAGTGTTATTCGAAATTTCTCCGATTCCGTGTTATTCGGAATGAGTTTGTTAACAAGACATGATCAACCTTGTTAGTGGATTCCTTTTGATGATCATGAGATGGATGAAACTAGAAGGCACAACCTTCTGTACCCTCTTTTCACTTTCTGTTATTTAGAACAAATAAAGTAAAAATAGTATTTTCTGTCTGTTTTCTGAATTATCCGTGCAATAAAAAATATCTCCAAAATAAAAGTTCTCCAAATGCCCTGCAAATTTAGTATGAATTTTTATAGAATATTTAAGGATTTTAGGCACTGAGAACACAACAGGGGGGGGGGCAAGCACCTGGCCACGAGGGTCCAGGGCGCGCCCCCTGCCTCGTGGGCCCATAGTGGCCCCCCTCCACTTATTACTGCACCCACACACTACATCTTCCTCCCCAAAAAATCCCCATCCAGCTCAAGCATGAGTTCTAGCTCATTTTGCTGGAATTTGTCGATCTCCTTGCTCAAAGCTCCATTCACAAAACTGCTTTGGAGATTGTTCTTTGGTATGTGACTTCTCCAATGGTCCAAGTAGTTTTTGTTCAAGTGCTTTATTCATTGCAAATTTTTGCTGCCTAGATGACCCTGTTCTTGAGTTTGCATGTCAAATTTATGAGGTCCCAAGTAATTCTAATGCATGATATAGGCTCTAGGCACTTGTGGGAGTAGTTGCTATCAATCTTGTTTAGTTTGATTCACTTTTATTTTGAAGTTACTAAAAATTTCAGAAATTTTTCAGAGGAAGAAATATGTCTAGGAAAATGTACCAAGGTAGTTCTTCAACAAAGAAAGGACCCATGTGCGCAATGCGTGACCAAGACGATGAACCACCAAGGGAAGCTGATGTGCGGCCTTGTGAATGGCCGTCAGAAGAGTTTATGGTCAATGCAAGCATCAAGGATGAATTTGATGCATATGTGCGTAATGCCAATCTTAAGGACTTGATGCAAGATAAGTGTCCTCAGTAGTACTATTTGACTGATTCATTCGTGAGAAGGTTTAAATTTTCATCTTCGCGTAATTCTCAAAGTTTCATGTTTGATATTTATGATCAATCATATACCATGGACTTAGAAGATTTTACTACTGCTTGCAAACTCCCACAGTGGGGTAGTGTTAATGAACCCCGTAAATCTGAAAATAAAGACTTTTTCCTAGTATCACTGTGGGAGAATCTAGAGATATAGCACAAGCTACCATAGGGAGCATTCATTTTCCTGCTATACATTATTTTGCTCTCTTCATTGGTAGATGCATTAACGGTAAAGATGAAGCATGTCACATGTGTGTCCCTGATCTTTGTGTTCTCAAGAGTGCTGTATTAGGTAATAAAGATTACAACTTGGGGGCAATTGTTGCACGTAGGTTGCATAATAATGGTTTATCTGGAGATTTGTTTGGAGGGATTTATGCGACCCATGTTGCTAATTATCTTGGTATACCTCCACGTGAGGGTGATAGGGAGTTGCTTCCCGCTTATTTAGATTATGACGCTATGGTCAGTCATCATTTTCTTGTGAGGAATGAACAATTCCTCCAGTATCGACTAATCTTTGACAGACGTCGCTCTGTCCATGTTACTCTCCCTGCTCCTGCCCTTTTTGATTACCATGCAAAAAGAAGATATATTGTGACCAGGCAGGAGGCAACCGAATAGGAGAGGAGAGAGGAGGCAGCTCGCCACCATGCCGCAGCTCAGGAGGCAATGGCTGCTGCATCCGAGTACGACCCCAGTTACAACTTCGGATATCAGTCAGGCTATCCATGGCCATAGACCAACTTAGGCCAAAAGCCTAAGCTTGGGGGAGTACGTATTTCTCACCGACATTACATTCTTGTTCACACACACTCATTCTAGTTGTCAGTGCTCTTACTTTTTCATTGTACTATCCATGCTAGTTTAATTTCTTTTTCTAGCTTTCTTCTTGTGTGTTTGATAAACCTTAAGAAAAACTAAAAAAATAGCTAGTTTAATTTCCATGCTTGTAGTACCAATTAAAACGAAAACCCAAAAAGATTTCTCGTTCTTCTTTTGCTTGTTGAGAGCTTTCCCGTGTAAATAGTTTTATTTCTTTTCTTTTCTTTGGGGGTCGAAAGGAGAAGACCATAATGAAAATGTTTAGTGGCTCTTATATGCATGATTGTTGATTTAACCTAGAGCCCATATTACCTTGTCTTCTCCCTTGAATTGAATGCTTAAAGATTCCAGCTTAGTCCAATGCATGTGCACTATTATTATTATACACACCGTTCAGTCGTGCAAGTGAAAGGCAATAATGACGATATATGATGGACTAATTGAGATGAGAGAAGCTGGTATGAACTCGACCTCTCTTGTTTTTGTAAATATGATGAGTTCACCATTCCTGATTCAGCCTATTATGAATAAACATGTTTGCAATGACAATTAGAGATTATAGTTGCTTATGCCATGCTTAATTATCTAGGAGCTTATAATGGTTTACCTTGCGTGCTAACATGCTATTAAAATGGTTGTGATGTGGTATGATAGGGTCGTATCCTCCTTTGAATTATTCGAGTGACTTGACTTGGCACATGTTCACGCATGTAGTTGAAAACAAATCAACATAGCCTTCATGATATTTATGTTCATGGTGGATTATATCCTACTCATGCTTGCACTCGGTGTTGATTAATTTTAATGCATGTTCATGATTGTTGTCGCTCTCTCAGTTGGTCGCTTCCCAGTCTTTTTCGAGCCTTCACCTATACTAAGCGGGAATACTGCTTGTGCATCCAAACTCCATAAACCCCAAAGTTATTCCATATGAGTCCACCATACCTTCCTATATGCGGTATTTACCTGCCGTTCCAAGTGAATTTGTATGTGCCGAACTCCAAACCTTCAAATGAAATTATGTTTTGTATGCTCGAGCAGCTCATGTTTCAACTAGGGCTGTCTGTATCTTCCATGCTAGGTGGGTTATTCTCAAGAGGAGTGGACTCCGCTTCTCATTCACGAGAAAATGGCTGGTAACCGGGATGCCCAGTCCCTTGATCAAAAAGATCAAAGCAAATCGAAATAATTAAAACAAAACTCCCCCAGGGATGTTGCTAGTTGGAGGCACTCGTTGTTTCGAGAAAGCCATGGATTGATGTTTGTTGGTGGTGGGGGAGTATAAACTTTACCATTATGTTTGGGAACCGCCTATAATATATGTAGCATGGAAGATACCGAGATCTCATAGTTGTTGCATTGACGGTGAAAGTATACCGCTCAAAATGTTATTCATCTCTATTTTAAAATTGAGCTCTGGCACCTCTACAAATCCCTGCTTCCCTCTGCGAAGGGCCTATCTATTTACTTTTATGTTGAGTCATGACCCTCGTATTAAAAAGCACCCGCTAGACAGCTCCGCTGTCATTTGCATGCATTAATATTAGTTTATATTGGGCATGACTTGACTGGATCTCTTTTACCATGAATTACAATGTTTAGCCAGTCCTTGATCTTTAAAGGTGCTATGCATTTATGTTTTGCGGTCTCAGAAAGGGCTAGCAAGATACCATCTTGTTATATCATATTATGATTGTTTTGAGAAAGTGTTGTCATCCGAGATTTATTATTATTGCTTGCTAGTTGACTATGCCATTGATATAAGTAAACATGAGACCTAAGTGTTATTGTGAATATGGTTAGTTCGTAATCTTTGCTGAAAACTTGAATGTTGGCTTTACATATTTACAACAACAAGAGCAAACAGAGTTTGTAAAAGTTTTTCTTTATCACTTTCAGTTTATCAACTGAATTGCTTGAGGACAAGCAAAGGTTTAAGCTTGGGGGAGTTGATACGTCTCCAATGTATCTACTTTTCCATACACTTTTGCCCTTGTTTTGGACTCTAACTTGCATGATTTGAATGAAACTAACACGGACTGATGCTATTTTCAGCAGAACTGCCATGGTGTTATTTTTGTGCAGAAACAAAAGTTCTCGGAATGACCTGAAAATCCATGGAGATTACTTTTGGAAAATATAAAAAATATTGGCGAAAGAATCAAGGCCAGGGGGCCCACACCCTGTCCACGAGGGTGGGGGCGCGCCCTCTCCCCTGGGTGCGCCCCCCTCCCTCATGGGCCCCCTGGATATCCACCGACCTCAACTCTAACTCTATATATTTGTTTTCGTAGAGAAAAAAATCAGAGAGAAATTTTCATCGCGTTTTACGATATGGAGCCACCGCCAAGCCCTAATCTCTCTCGGGAGGGCTGATCTGGAGTCCGTTTGGGGCTCCGGAAAGGGGACTTCATCACCGTTGTCATCATCAACCTTCCTCCATCACCAATTTCATGATGCTCACCGCCGTGCGTGAGTAATTCCATCATAGGCTTGCTGGATGGTGATGGGTTGGATGAGATTTACCATGTAATCAAGTTAGTTTTGTTAGGGTTTGATCCCTAGTATCCACTATGTTCTGAGATTGATGTTGCTATTACTTTTCTATGCTTAATGCTTGTCACTAGGGACCAAGTGCCATGATTTCAGATCTGAACCTATTAAGTTTTCATGAATATATGTGAGTTCTTGATCCTATCTTGCAAGTCTATAGTCACCTATTATGTGTTATGTGTTTTGGAACGTAGAAGAAATTGAAAATTTTCTACGCATCACCAAGATCAATCTATGGAGATTCTAGAAACAAGAGAGAGGGGAGTGTATCTTCATACCCTTGAAGATCGCGATGCGGAAGCGTTACAAGAACGCGGTCGGTGGAGTCGTTCACGAAGCGATTTAGATCGCGGCCGAATCCGATCTAAGCACCGAAGAACGGTGCCTCCGCATTCAACACACGTGCAGCCTGATGATGTCTCCCGTGCCTTGATCTAGCAAGAAGAGAGGGAGAGGTTGGGGAAGACTCCGTCCAGCAGCAACACAACGGCGTGGTGGTGATGGAGGAGCGTGGCACTCCAGCAGGGCTTCGCCTAGCACTACAAGAGACAAGGAGGGAGAGGGGTAGGGTTGCGCCAGGAGAGATGGAAACTCATGTTGTTGGCAGCCCCAAAACCCCCACTATATATAGGAGAAGGGGAGGAGGGTGCGCCCCCTCTAGGGTTCCCACCCCTAGGGGGAGGCAGCCCTAGATGGGATGGAGGGGGCAGCGAAGAGGGGGAGAGAGGGGGGGTGCGCCCTAGGGTGGGCCTTTAGGCCCATCAGCGCCTAGGGTTTCCCCTCTCCCCTCATAGCTGCGCCTTGGGCCTTGGTGGGAGGCACACCAGCCCACTCTGGGGCTGGTCCCTTCCCACTCTAGGCCCATGCAATCTTCCGGGGCTTGTGTCCCCTCCCGGTGGACGCCCGGAACCCTTCCGGTGGTCCCGGTACATTACCGGTGACCCCCGAAATACTTCCGATGGCCAAAACCTCACTTCCTATATATTATTCTTTACCTCCGGACCATTCCGGAACTCCTCGTGACATCTGGGATCTCATCCGGGACTCCGAACAACATTTTGTAACAACATACAAACTTCCTTTATAACCCTAGCGTCATCAAACCTTAAGTGTGTAGACCCTACGGGTTCGGGAATCATGCAGACATGACCGAGACAACTCTCTAGCCAATAACCAATAGCGGGATCTGGATACCCATGTTGGCTCCCACATGTTCCACGATGATCTCATCGGATGAACCACGATGTCAAGGATTCAAGCAATCCAGTATGCAATTCCCTTTGTCAATCAGTACGTTACTTGCCCGAGATTCGATCGTCGATATCCCAATACCTCGTTCAATCTCGTTACCGTCAAGTCACTTTACTCATTCCGTAATGCATGATCATGTGACTAACTACTTAGTCACATTGAGCTCATTATGATGATGCATTACCGAGTGAGCCCAGAGATACCTCTCCGTCATATGGAGTGACAAATCCCAGTCTTGATTCGTGCCAACCCAACAAACACTTTCGGAGATACCTGTAGTGCACCTTTATAGTCACCCAGTTACGTTGTGACGTTTGGTACACCCAAAGCACTCCTACAGTATCAGGGAGTTACACAATCTCATGGTCTAAGGAAATGGTACTTGACATTAGAAAAGCTTTACACTACAAAAAAAAGACACATCCGTGACATTTTGGGCCGAACGAAATTTTTTCTGTCATACATATGACACTTCTATGACGATAATTGTGACAAAACCCGGTATCATCATAGATGTGGTGGGCTCCTACTTCTATGACAAAAAATCATGACAGAAAATGGGCTTTTTGTCCTGGGCGGGCCGGAGACGCAGCTGCATGACATTCTTTGGGCCGTCCATGACGGAAAAAACCGTGGTAGAAGCGAGGGGGAGGAAACTTTCAGGGAGTTGCCGGTTACAGTGGGAAGTCGGGGGCTGAGCGATGCGTGTTTCTCTCGTACACGTGCGAGGCGTTGGCTCTAACTGAACCCGAGCGAGGCGTTGGGCTCTAACTGAACCCGAGTGATTGCACTACAGGCTACGCGTTACTGAACCCGAGCGATCGATCGATGGCTGTTAACTAAACCCGATCGAGCGATTCCTTCGCTACTACTGCTAACTGAAGCCGATCGATTGGATGAACAGTGAGTGCTGTGC
>NC_041381.1:639558340-639669455 GCF_002162155.2 Triticum dicoccoides
GCCTCTGAATGAACAGGACCCCGTGGTGTGGAGGGCTGGATGAACAGTAGACGGTGGATGGGTGGCCGTGGAGGGGTGGTTGAACAGGACCTCGTGGTGTGGAGGGCTGGATGAACAGTAGAAGGTGGAGGGGTGGATGAACAGTAGAGGGTGGAGGGGTGGTTGAACAGTAGCTGGTGGAGTAGCGCGCGGTGGAGGCTGGATGAACAGGAGCCCGTGGAGGCTGGAGGAGGTCGACGGTGGAGATGAACAGTATCCCGTGGAGTCCCGTTTTGCGGTACGCCACACCCTTCCCAATGAACAGGACCCCCGTTTCGACCGTAGGAGGTCCGTTTCCTCCATTTTGCGGTACGCCACACCCCTCCCAATCAACAGGACCCCCGTTTCGACCGTAGGAGGTCCGTTTCGTCCGTTTTACGGTACGCCACACCCCTCCCGATCAACAGGACCCCTGTTTCGACCGTAGGAGGTCCGTTTCCTCTATTTTGCGGTACACCACACCCCCCCGATCAACAGGACCCCGTTCCGAATGTAGGAGGTCCATTTCCTCCATTGTGTGGTACGCTAGGCCTCGTTTCCATCGCCTGTTCCGTCCAAGCCGGTTGGCTCCCACGCGTTCCGTTGCCTCCCGATGAACACGACGCATTCCGTTGCCTCCCCATGAACACGACGCATTCCGTTGGCTCCCCATGAACACGACGACGACGTTGTTTCTCCGTTCCGACCCAGCCATGTACGTATGCGTGAGTAGGTGTTCGAGACCCTGCCCGTATGTACGTATGTAACCGCATTTTCTTTCTTGCACCCTCGCCGCTGTACGTACGTTTACATGCTACATGCACACCTCTACATCAACACGTGCACGCCTCTACTATGACACGTGCGTGCCTCTACATCGACCAGTATGTACGTACACTTTCGCGACCAGAATGACAATGCTACATACGCTTCGACTAGGTGGGTCCCGACTGTCAGGCACTTCCTTGCCTGCGAAGATGTAGCTGGTGGGTCCCAGCTGTCAGGGGGGCGAATCGTTTTGGTTTTTTTTGCCCGGACGCATTTCCTTGCGTGCGAAGATGTAGCTGGTGGGTCCCAGCAGTCAGGGGGGAAACGTTTTTTTCATGAAATACTGGTGGCCCATCCGGTAGGTCCCTGCTGTCAGGTGGAGGAATAATTATTTTGCGTGTAATAAGGAGGCACTTCCTTGCGGCCGCCGTGGACCCACCTGTCAGCCTCTCCATGCATAGTACTCTTCGATGGAAGTCAGTCGTTGACCACATTGACCATGCCGCGCCGAGAGCACCACGGCGATGGACGACGGCGAGGCCTAGGAAGGGGACAACGCAGAGCCGGGGAAGACGCAACAATGGATGCCCACGCGAAGAGGAGTACGAGGGTGACGCTGCCGTCGCTGCAGAATAATAGGGGGTGTAGGTGAGTAGAGGGATGGCCTAGCCAGGAGTGGGAGTAGTAGGGGGCGGTGAGGCCTCTGCCGCATCGCAGCCGACCACGGGAGGCAGGAGCACGAGGCACGACCCGCGCTGGTTTGGCCGGCTGGAGCAAGAAGACCAGAGGTTGAAGAAGCACTACAACCGTTGGATGGACATCATACGGTCACTGGAGCTAGAATCGTGCATATTATTGACTGAGTTGACAAAGCCCTCCGTCCCCGTCAACTTAGTAGGCCCACAAGTCAGCCTGCCACTATACTGGGTCCCAGCTAACAGGCGGAGTATTCATTTTTTTGTGCGTAATAAGGAGGCACTTCCTTGCGTGCAAAGATATAGCTGGTGGGTCCGAGCTGTCAGCGGCAGTAACATTTTTTTCGCGAAATACAGAGGCCCTTTCGGTGGATCCCTGATGTTAGGTGGAGGAATCATTATTTTGCGCGTAATAAGGATGCATTTCCTTGCTTGCGGCCGTGGAACCAGCTGTCGGCCTCTCCATCTACAGTCCACTTCAGATGCATGTCGGTCGTTGACCATGTTGACCAGGCCGCGCCGACAGCACCAGGGCGGTGGACGATGGCGAGGCCTAGGAAAGGAACGACACGGAGGTAGGGAAGACTCGGCAGTTGTTTCCCACGCGGAGGGGAGTACGACTGTACGAGGGTTTACTGGTTCGTCTGCCGTCGCGGAGAATAACAACAGGTGTGGGTGAGTAGAGGGATGGCTGGGCCAGCGATGGGAGTACGGTGGGGCATTGAGGCCTGCGGGCAGCAGAGCCGGCCGCGGGGAGGAGGGAGCAGGCAGTCCCGCCGGCGCTTGTTTGAGCGGCTGGAGCAGGAAGAGCAGAGATTGAAGAAGCACGACGGCCGTTGGATGGCAATCCAACAATCACTGCTTGTGCGTCAACCTTTTTTTAGGAAAGCCTCAAATATGTGGAAAACAGCATACAACCCATCTACCATTATTTCTAATAATTTACAACCCATTTGCTAATTCTTATGGTTTTTTTGGAGCCCATATTCTTTTTGTTAGCATTACAGCCCATACTGTGGCCACGGTTAAAAAATTATACAAAATTTTGCATATGTCAGTGCGGTCCAAAATGTTTTTAATCCTGAAATTTCGACTCACATTCAAACTGATTTTAAAAATAAATGTATATCAATATAAAATCCAACGAATTCTCCACGCATAAAAATTAATGTAATTTAAAATCTCGAAATAAAAAAAAGGATATTTGAAACTAATTGCCGGTTTGATGTGTTTTAAAAATGTACAACCCATTTCTCATTACTGATGGGCCATTTTCTCGGCCAGCCGAATGAAAGCTCTCCTCGTCTTGAAAGATTTGCAGCCCAACAGGCCTGACAAAGCGACTTACTTGGCAAATCACAAAAAAAAACTAGGTTGTGGCCATAGACCCAGCTGTTAACCTCTCCACATACAGTACTCTTCCGATGGAAGTCGTTCCTTGACCACGTTGACCACGCCGCGCGGAGAGCACCACGACGATGGACGACGGTGAGGCCTAGGAAGGGGATGACATGGAGCCGGGGAAGACGCGACAGTGGAAGCCCGCGCGGAGAGGAGTACGAGGGTTCACCGGTTCGGCTGCGGTGTGAGGCTGCCGTCGCCGCAGGGCCTGGCCAGCGGTGGGAATAGTAGGGGGCAGTGAGTCCTCCGCGGCAGCACAGCCGGCCACGGGAGGCAGGAGCATGAGGCACGACCGGCGCTGGTTTGGGTGGCTGGAGCAAGAAAACCAGAGGTTGAAGAAGCACTACGGCCGTTGGATGGACATCGTACGGTCACTGGAGCTAGAATTGTTCATATTGACTAAGTTGACAAAGCCCTTCGTCCCCGTCAACTTACTAGGCCCACAAGTCAGCCTCCCACCAAGGTGGGTCCCAGCTAGCAGGGGGAGTATTCATTTTTTTTTGTGCGTAATAAGGAGGCACTTTCGGTGGGTCCGAGCTGACAGCGGGGGGGACGTCTTTTTCGCAAAATACGGTGGCCCGTCAGGTGGGTCCCAGCAGTCAGGGGGAAAACGTTTTTTTTCCGCAAAATACGGTGGCCCGTCTAGTGGGTCCCTGCTGTCAGTTGGAGGAATCATTATTTTCTGCGTAATAAGGAGGCAATTACTTGCTGCGGCCGTGGACCCAGCTGAGACTCTCCACGTACAGTATACTTCCGATGGAAGTCATTCCTTGACCACGTTGACCTCGCCGCGTTCCGTTGCATGCATGCGTCCATGGGCGTGGTGTGTCCCCACTGTCAGCCTCTCATGTACAGTCATCTTCCGACGACTCTCGGTTGTTGACCACGTTGACCACACCGTGCCGAGCGCACCCAGACTGGAACGACCCGGAGATGGGGAAGACGGGGCAGTGGAGTCACAGATGGAAAGGACTCAGAAACTTCACTGGTTCTGGTGCGCGGCAGCACAGCCGCGGTGCTGCTCACGGGAGACAGGAGCAAGAACAGAGGTTGAAGAAGGAGCACGGTTGTTGGATTAACATCCAACGGTCCAGCTGCTAGAATCATTTGTTGATTAAGTTGACAAAGCCGTGCGTACATGTCCGCTTAGCAGGCCCACAAGTCAGTCACCAAATCTGACGGGTCCCAGCTGTCAACGGGATGAATAATTTTTTTCGCAAAACAAGGAGGCACTTCCTTCCGTGCGAAGATATAGCCGGTAGGTCCCAGCTGTCAGGTGGAGGAAACATTTTTTTTCAGCTTAATAAGGAGGAACTTTCCTTGCATGCGACCATGGACCTCGTGGGTCCCAGCCGTCAGGCTCTCCATGTACAGTCCTCTTCCAATGACTCTCGTTTGTTGACCATGCCGCACCGAACATAGTGAGGCGGTGGACGACGGCGAGGCCTCGGACGGGAACGACTCGGAGATGGGAAAACGCGGCAGTGGAGTCGCAGATTGAGAGGAGGAGAAGGGTTATAACTGGTTCTGTCGCAATTCATATCAAACTCAGGTTCACAAGACACGTTCATATTCATAGCCAACATTCACTATCAACAACTCAAAAGATTCATATATACACAAGCTCAGCATATCTATGCATCCAAATGATTGATAGATCACACGACAATATTCATACATAATTCACAAAAAGATTTAGATATACACATGTTCGGTATGTTTATGCATCCAAATGATTGAGATCACAGCCAATATGATCCATGGAGGAACTTTAATTACCTAGGGTACAGACTGGTAAATGGTGTTTAATCAGAGGTACTTCTTGCTAAAATTAGTTCTTGTACGACTAAACTTTCGAGTACATAAGAGGCAGCACAGACAATCTGAACTTTGCTTGTAGGTTTATCCTCAAATAGTGGCCTCGTGCCGAGGGAGGTTTGAGCAACTTGGCCACTACTTCCATCCAACTAGTTTACTGGCTCATCTTGGTCCTGTATCTCGCCAAAATTCTACATTGCAGACGAGAAAGGAGGCAGTTGAGAAAATGAACCACCCAAATTTTTTGTGCAGTTCAACTGAAATGGAGCATCCTTGGCGTGCAGACTGATTAAGTGCCAGATGAATATACACGTCAACCAACTTGTCTGGAATCTTTAGACTCCATGCCATATAGTTCGCTACCATATGTGCCGATAACCAAAAGGCACAAGTTGGGACCAAAGACTGGACTGCGTTTTTCTGGGCTATGCACCAAGCAATATTTTTGGCGTTCACTCTCCTAATACTTGGAGTTTGACAATTGGTTGACGCCGGTTGATACTCGAATTAATATAGGAACTTCTTGTCAACATCGATGCTTGTCTGAGTGAACTTTGGAGTACATAGCAGCATCATAAGTACCTGTCCATCTGATCATTTTGTGCAGTTCTACTGAAATCACCCGATGTAATGATTTTCCTGGGAGTTCAGGCTCCAAATTACTCCTTTATGAAATCGGCAAACAGTAGCACAATACCAAATTACCAATACATATGACAAGCACAATAATCAGGATAAAGACCAGTACCAACCTGTGTGAGGTAGCATATCAATTACTATTTCCTTTGACTGGAAGCCGAGATAAGCCAAGCGACTGACAGCAAAGGAAGAAAGAAAGCGGAGATTAGCGACTGACAGGAAAGGACGGAAGCTGTTGAGGCAATGAAGCACCCAAAGTTTTTGTGCAGTTCCACCAAAATCGAGCATCCCCGTTGGCACATATATTGAGAGAGTGAGATTAGTGTAATAGTGGGACTAGTTGATGAAACATACACTAACAAATAGAAGCACCCTCATTATCTTAATGGGTAAAGTTAGCAACATAGTAGTCTTGCTTAAAGAGAGGTATTAGTTTATTTAATCAGTGCCAATTAGCTCAACTCAACACTCAAAGCATTGCCGTTTATCATAGGTTGCAAAACTTAAAAGTGCAAAGATAAAGTAGTTTCTCATGACAGTAGCACGATACAAATAGAGATGACAGCAAACTAATATGGATGAAGGCCTTAGGCCCATACCAACCTGAGAAAAAAAGCTTATTCATGTAGTCCCATAAGAGATGATAAAGCACTCACTGGAATCACACAATAGTATATATTTTTGTGCACTTCAAATGTATGGTTGAAATCACTCTTGTTTACCAGTGTTGAGATTATATCGAAAGATTATCAAGAACTTCCAGCAGAGTTAAAGCACTGGCTGGGATACAGTTCATTGTATTGTCTTGTGTAGTTCCACTAAAATGTATGATTGGCACAACATGATCCCTGTTTGCACAAGTAGGAACAAGGTGAAACCTTCATTAGCTTAGTGAGAAAGGATAGGAAGACATTAGCATATTACTCAAACAGTAGCATCAAATTCATGATGGACAATACGCAAAACATTGCCTCATTGAACCAATGGCAATAAATTTACATGCAAAACAATAGCACTATTATGTCATGACACTAATAATATTCCCTCCCTGCTCCACCACATGATTCACCTCCATAGACAAACATTCACACGTACATGATTCAACATAGGGTCCTACTAAAGATTTGTTTAACTCCAACAGGAAAATTAGGCAGTAATAAATTAGTGGTACTTAAGTACTCCTAATTAATTAAGTGAGACAACAGAAGTGGAAGGGCTCCCTGGAGGATCGTCTCACATGTAAGGTAGTCGTTGCCGGAGCCCTTGAATAGCCTCGACGGAGGCCTCTGGCTTCAGCAAGATCACCTTGGCACTATTTATTCTTCTTCTTCTTCCTCTTCATGCTCTGTTTCTCTTTCTCCTCACCAGCTGGTGAAACCAAGTACATGATTGGCCTTCTAATTCAGAATTGGTTTTGTCAGTGAGGGAGTACAAGTGTACTAGTAAAAACAACATTATTTTCTCATGGCAGTCGGAAAATAGAGATGAACACATGCATTAAATATCATTCTTACCTAAAGGAAGGTTATGGCGCCAATATGGATGATGAGGATTGGAACACAGATCTCCCTTTGTGCAGTTCCACCAAAATGAACCAACTGTTCCATCTGACACTCCAGTTAAACAGCACAAAAGTCACTTCTTTTAAGAAGAGTTTTGTGCAGTGCACCAAAAGGTCACAACAGCAACCAGGTGTATTGGATATCCCTGTTTGCACAAAAAGGCACAGAGGAAACAGTCAGAGTCTCAAACAATTACAGGCAAAAACATTTGGCTAAACTTGTCAGAGTCTCAAACAATTACAGGCAAAAACTGTGGCATGGCTTCATTTTTACCAGGGACATTATATTAAGAACAACTAAGGCTGCGTTCGGTTCATAGGTTTGGTGCAGGATTTTCGTAGGAACACAATTCCTACGGTATTCTTTCCCTTCCAACCGTTCGGAACACGGGAAAGGTGAATAGTGTTTCATAGGAAAGCTGGTCTGGTAGTACTAATTCCATCGGATTAGAAACATCCACGAGTTGCTCATTTTTTGGGCGGAAGCCCAAGGCAGGCGCTCGCTGCCATGCGTTAGACAGGTTGTTGTGCTGTGTTTGCCAGAGTAAGAAAATCAACCTATGTGTGGTACGTGAGGTGAGGACAAGAGTAGTCACTGTGCAGCTGAATAAACAAATAGCATCTCATACTGCCAAGCATGCTACTCTAAAAAAACAAATATGTACATTTCGTAGTCCATCTGAACACATTCTCTTGAGAGTTTCCTCCGATTCACTGTTCCATAGTTTTATACCTACATTCCTTTCCTATTCCTCTGTTTTCATCAAGACCTATGTTTTCTGCCCCTTTATTCCGACCGGAGCCTAAATATTTGGTATAAGGGCATGGGACAGTGGATGCACCAGCAGTACAGCACCATGTACGTAAACATGAGCATAAAGTGGTGATTCATAGTTTGTTGCCCCGAGAAACAAACATCCAAGAAACATATCTGGGTTGGTCCCATTTCTGTTCACTCTGGCGACCTACTCCTATGTGTGGATAGAAAATCTAATCCTGGTCATACCACTGTGTACAGTGTTACCCCTATATTTCCCTTTTCGACCAAGAGACCGGTTGGATGACCAGTCTGTACTACTTTCATCCCCTTTCCTTCCTTTTTGTACCAAGTCCGATGTACATACTAAATTCCCCCACCCCCACTTTATTTCAATGACAAGTATTTTCAGACGGAGGGAGTACAAGATTCGACTCCATGAAGTAGCTTTAGCTCTAACAATAGAAAAAAATAGGTGACGTTGGAACATCCGATCGAGAGGGGCTGAGAGGTAGAAAATGATGCACATGCAGCGACGTAGCAAGCTGGGGAAGTAGAGCTAAGGTAGTTTCGAATGAAGATATACCTGAAGGTCGTTGGGATGTGGATAGGTGGGCGGCGGGAGGCCGGATCCGCTCACAGGCAACGACGAATGGATCGGAGGACCTCCCTCGCCCGGCGCTCGACCAGAGATAACGGTGCAGCCGGTAGTGGGTCTCCTCCCTTGCTGTCGACGACGGCCTAAACGCTGCCCCTCCTCCCCTTCACCGGCGGAGGGGGATACGTCCGGATCTGTAACCAGCGGTGAGGATAGAAAGCCAGTATTTTTTGAAGGGAGAAATACAGTGTTACTACCCCTATCTTGTTTAGATCTGGAGAGGATGAGAGTGTGTGAATAGAGCAGCCCTAGCGAGCAAGCACGGAGTCTCCGGCCTATATATAAGTAGTGGGGTAGTTTCCCTTTTTCACTCCATCAAAACAATCTTTTAAAATTGTGTACTACTACATGCCAGGTCTCGGTTTTTTAGTTGATGATTGTTTTTTGAGATAGCTACCCGCTTGTTCCAACTGGTGTTACGGTGTGCCAGGTCGCACTTTGTATCGTTCAAGTCTAGTACTACAAGTCCCTCCATTAAATGAACAACCACCCCCTCATAAAAATTGTGAACAAGCCCACGGCTAAAATTAGCGGAAACGTGGGTTGCCCCAACATGCATTATTATTTATATTTTCTACTCCCTCTGTTCCTAAATATAAGTATTTTTTATTAGCCACACCTAAGACAAGAATTTTTTTATTTGTAGTGAACCCCACATGTCATAGACACAAAAATTGTGGCAAGATTTCCTTAGGCAAGCCAAAGTGTGTCTAACAATCTGAGCAACTCAGGTTAGGCAAGTGTGGGAAAAATAATGTGGCAACATAAGACAAACATAGTCACAATCCAAACAGCCCCGTGATTTTTTGTGACATGCATGAAAATTTGGTTAGTTAAATTTATAGTCAAAATTTGGCAAGGTGCATCAAATCAAAACATGCAAGTATCAAAAGGAAAGTCACGACATGCATGCATGTGTTGTACTCCCTCTGTTTCCAAATATAAGTCTTTTTAGAGATTGCAACAACTGACTACTCCCTCCGTTCCTAAATGTAAGTCTTTTTAGGGATTCCACTACAAACTACATACAGATGTATATAGACATATTTTAGAGTGTAGATTCACTCATTTTGTTTCGTATGTAGTTCATAGTGAAATCTCTAAAAAGACTTATATTTTGGAACGGAGGGAGTACATACAAAGCCGAATATGTCTACTCCTACATACGAAGTAGCCCATTTGAAATGTGTAAAAGGACTTTTATCGAGTGCAGTGCTTTGATGTGTCGCGTCAACTCGTACAAGACGGAGAAATTTGATTACTACGACGCCCTCTCCCTCGCGGACTGAGCTCTGGTGCCTTAACTGCACCTGCCTTTGGCTGCATGACAGGTGGGCCAACCACCTGTTGGGCCCACCTGTCATGGACGCAAAGGCAGGAGCAGTAAGTAGAAGCTTTCGCTACACGCTATCCCTCCCGCACGAGGTGGACGGACATGCAGCAGTGGATTCGATACTGTAGAAGTAGGAGTAACATCATTCTTCGTCTTCTCGAAGAGGCGAAGAGCCAAGCGCAAACCGAACGTGGCAGTTGCGAACGCTCGCGTGGTGCGGTTCCTTGGAGTACTAGCCAGGCTCTTGCATGAGACAAAATTGCTATTGTTTAACAATTAAACTCCATTATCCATTGGTTGATACTCATTCTGCATAGGTCCACGCGCTTAGCACCGTTTCCTCCTGGGGTCACCAATGTTTATTTGCTAATTAATAGCATTCCATGCAATGAACTAGCCATTGCAAGTCATTAGAAGCATGCACACCTCTCATCTCTTATTGGTTGATACGTATGTCAAGAAACAAGAAACAAGGTAGAAGTTAATGCACCGCGCCTAAGTTTTTTGGGACTATTTGGTTTTTGTAAGATGACTTACACACCTAGACGGAGGGAGTAGTATAGACCTGTAAACCGGAAAGGAGTATTTGCCTTTCTAGAGATTTCAACAAGTGACTAGACTTCGGCTCAAAAAAAAGAACAAGTGACTAGACTACACCGTGTGCAGTACTCCCTCCCTTCCGGTTTATAGGGCTCAAATCTCATGAACCAAGGCATTTTGCTGTTGGAGGAATGTATCTCGTACTTTACAAAACTACCCTAATTAAACTCATGCATTAATTACGTAGTCCTCTCGTTTTCCTATCCGCCTTGGTCGCGGTGCACAATATTGAGCACTCCTATATGACTAGCCGCTCTATCTACATGCGGGACATTTCAAAGCATCCGGGCCCGCGTTCCATCACCAAATCACAACGAGGTGCTATAGTCGAGACTCACCTGTTACCCCGGTGTGGCCGTCATGACCCGTCATATCACAAAACCCACACCTTTACCAACAGTGGTAAGGTGGCCTCCAAGTTGGACTAGACGAAGCAACCATCATTTCATTGGAACACTCGTTCAAGCCATTTCTTCCCCTTCTTGAAGAAAACCTCACTCCAGGCTACTCACTTCTGCCATTTTTCTTCTCTATCGACGAAGGAAAGGTGGGCGAATCAGTTATGCTACTATACTTTCTTCCAATAATCTTCTTTTTGCGAAGCACCGACCGATTCTCACATCCTATTCTTTTCCCGTTTTCATTGCGATTGTGGTTTCCTTTTTATTGCTTTTTGTTTGTCAGTTCATTGATGGATCCTGGAGCACTAGGCAAAGAGTTGCCAGCGGACAACCCACTGGAGACAACGATCTCCAGGAAGCGAGCACCGACCAACGAGTTGACCATGTTGGCGGGCCAACCCATGGAGACGAAGAACACCAAGAAACAAGCACTGGCCAAAGAGTTGAGGACGTTGGCGGACGAACTCCTCAAAGAAAGTTGGAAGAATAGCAAGGGCCCCACCGCGCCTACCCCAGGAACTCTGATTGCCACCTATGTGAGGCTCAAGATCGAGTTTGAGGAGATAGTCGCCGTTGAGAAGTAGTATTCCCCTGTGAAGGTGATGGCCCCCATCGAGGACGAGGAGATGGCCCCCGGAGGGATGAGATCCCCCGATGAGCTGCACAAGGTAAAAAATAATGGCTTATTACCATAGTTGTGGTTTTTGATTATTTGCAATGTGCTTGCTTTTTGATTATTTGCAATGTGCTTGCTAATATGTTAGGGTTGTGCAGGTGCCGGTGGTTGTCCTTGATGATTCCGATGTCGTGGCCCGTCTTGTTGGCATCGCCCCAGAGATCGATTCCGATGCCGCTGTCCATCATGTGGACATCGTCCCAGAGATCGATTCCGATGTCGCGGTCAGTCATGTGGACATTGCCCCAGAAATCAATTCCCATGCCACTGTCCGTGCTGTGGTCATTGCCCGAGAGATCGATGACAAGAAATAGTTGGTCGCGCTAATCCTTCAGGGTAGTTTGCATTGCTCTGGGTTTAATTACCAGAACGATGCATGTTATCAAACCATCTTAGGGCTAGTGCACTTTCTTGTGTGGGCGGATCTTGCTACTTTTGTTTGATAGTGAATCATGCGAACCCTCTCCGAGTTATGGAAACAGATGTATCCTCACCAGCTTTTGATGTAATATATGGCATGGTTAGATGTAAGTTTGAACTGTTTATCATATCAGCAGGGCTTGTTTGATGATTCTTGGTGTTAGTAGGCTAGCTACTATGCGAGCTATAGTACTTGCAAAACACTCAGCAAAGAGAAACGTTGGGGCTGATGAGCTTGTGGTATGCTTATACTTATCCCTCATCGATCGACCAATAGTCCTAGCTCCTAAAATTGTAGGCTTAGCGATCGATTAGACAATAGTCGACATACATTCAGGCCTCATTTGGTTCATAGGGTAGGGAAATCGTAGCAAAAGTACAGAGAACGTGTAACACAAAACCATAGCAGTGCAGAGACGTACTCCCTCCGTTCCAAAATAGATGACCTAGGCGGGCTAGTTTGGCCTAGTGGGTTTCAGTGATATGACGTGGTACAGTGCCGTCCAGTCTTCGTGTGTGGTAGCAGTATTGCGGGTACAGTAAGTTTTCTTGAAGAAGTGGAATTCAATGAAGTCATGATGGTTCCTTCGTCCGAACAACTTACAGTGGGAAAGGTTGGGCCTATGATACGACTGGGGTAGACCAGGATAATTTTGTGCATGGCAGGTGGACCAGGATGGTCGACGTCCCAGATGTCGGCGAATGAAAGTATTATTTCTGATATAGAGAGCAACGAGTATTCATTGTTTATTTTTGATGAAAGCTATTGTCTCCACTGTTACTCCTCGACTTGGTCAATGCCTCTCTCTCCTCGACATAAGTGGGGACTACTTGCTATGCATGCAGCCGGCAGCTGGCGTCTTGAGGGGCCAGGGTGGTGAGAGCGGCCTCCGGAAGCGGTCCGGACTCCAGCATGGCCTACCTGACATTATCACCATATATTTCTTGGAGTCCGTGCGCGGCGGGCGGGTGGTCTCTTCTCCCTCCCCCATTTCTCTCTTCTCAGCTGACGCCCGCCGAGCAATTAGATTTTGGCTATCGACGGTTTATTCTTTTTTGAGGAATCGACGGTTTATTCAATTACGGTCCCACATGTCAGTGATATTGCAAGACAACGCGTGTCCCCTCTGGTGAGTGGCGTGCGAGCCGGACTGTCGGGGTTGCGACATGTACGAGTCGTAAGTGTGCCGCCTTTTCCTTTAGAACTTGCGAAGCGTAACATTTTCGCACGATCGATCGATAGAAATCCAGAACAAAATGACGAGGGCGGTGCTTTCCTGCTCGTTAGTCAGGCTAGTTTGAGTGATATGACGTGCTACAGTGCCGTCCACTTGCTCCATTTTTATGTAAGCAAGAGTTTACACTCTTACGCAGGAGGAGTGCGAAACACCGCGGATCTGATTTTGATCGAGGGATAACTGTTCCCTGCCAAATAATGGAGGATTGTTAGCGATTATAGCATGATAGTTAGGGCATCTCTAGCGCTGGCCCACAAATTTACACCAGCATCTATTCAAGGACACTGATGGATGCCATCCGATGCTGCCCGCATACATTTCGACAACTATATGAACTAACCGGACAAAATTCATGCAAACAAAGCAAATTTCAGCTTAACCGGATGAAATTCATTACATTTCGAAAACTTTTCCTACAAACTGGATGAAATTCATTACATATTTCGCACAAATCGTACTCAACCTACTGTAAACCTAATCTAAACGATCGTCGGTGCCCGATCACCATGTCCGGCCATGAACCCAAGAAAGCCGGCCATTGCCTTTGCCTCCTCCTTATCCGCCTCGATAACCTCCTCCTCCGGCCGGAGCACAAGGTTATGAAGATTTCCTCCTCCACGTCGCTGTCAAGCGGCTAATCGGCCGCCGATGTTTACCCCACCAAGCTTGGCGTCAACTGAGTGGATTAGCGGTGGCCTTCCCGGGACTAGAGCGGCGGCGACCTACGATGTACTACTCTTCCTCGCTGCCGGCTGCGCCCGCGCACGCGCGCCGGCTTTGTGGTCGTGGCGTTGGAGGGCGGCCCGGGGGGTGCCGGCGATCTCCTTCGTTTGCTCCTGCGATAGTACGTCGAAAAGAGCTTTGGAGCACGCCCGGAGCGGAGCCGCCGATGTCCCTCGTCTGCTCCTGCGATAGTACGTCCAAGAGAGCTTCAGAGTGCCAGGAGGCCATGGTTGAAGTGGTGCGGACAGAAGGAAGGGACCAGAGGAGAATAAGTGTGGGTCTTTGGCTATGGCTGGGAGCTGGGGCTCAAGTTAATATAGCGGGTGAATGGCAATGAGCCACGGCAAACGGATGGACAACTGGCGTCGGAGTAGGTTCGTCGGGCGTGAATGCGGATGCTGCTTCAGTGACTTAACTACAGATGCGTTCGGGTTACTAACATGTGGGCCCAACGGGCATCTGACCCGCATGTCAGTGACACACCAATTGCACCTGCAGTTAAGTCCGGTGAATGCGGCATTGACATTCTGGAGAGACGGTGGCCGTTTCAAGCGAGAAGCGCGTGCTAGCGATGGAAGGGGTTTCGGTGTATAGTGGCACTAAGATCGGTCGCTCAGATAGTACATACTTCGTACCATACTACCATAGTACCCTCTCTAGCTTAGGCTGTTTTATAGATTGTCGTTGTGATGGACGATATACATGAGCAAGCGGTCCGAGTATGACCATTGCTGTTGAGCCAGGTGAATACATGCTCGGCGTTCGTGTAGGCCTCCATCAAACGTCTAAACAATAATGTCAGGCACCGCTGGGGCGCGCAGGTGATGGGCTCGCTGTTTGTGTTGCGCCATGAGCAGGACTTTGATTTAGAGGGCGACGTGCATGCATTAGCATGCTTTGACAGCGTGAGCGTGAGTGTCTGACTCGAAGTATTTCATTTTCATTTGGCTGACGAGGGTGCGTTGTAGCGACGAGTCCGTGGTTTGATTCCCCGCATACGCATAATTTTGGTTTTTACAGTATTTCTTTCTCCATTCACAGGTAGGCCCGTGTAGATAGATAAAGAACACGAGCTGATGAGGCGCATGCGGACTGTTTGACTAGTCAACCATACAAATACGGAGCTATACGCTGAGTCAGCGACCGTATAATCACCATATCTCGTATACAATGATCAAAGTGAGCTATCAAGACAAGTTCGATGACCGCCAATGCATTTTACTCGGTAATAAATGACCAGGATTGAAGGGGAATCCTAATTTGCTTCGTCTTTTATCCTTGAGATCTTGACAAACCAATGCACTATATGGTTGTCCGGCCACTCCACCCCAGAGCTCTCACCAAGCGTCGTTCATGCCGCCGCGCCGCAAACTAACCGGTAAGGCAGCGATGGCATCCCGCCGTGCCGAGTTCCTCGCCGCCCACGAATGCACAGAAAATGGTAGGGAAGCGATGGCATCCTGCCGTCCTGAGTACATCTCCGCTCGCGACCTCACAACTATGTGGGAGGAATTTGAAGATGCCAAGGCCGAATGGGCGGTAGAGCAAGAGGCGGCCAAAGCCGCCCAGAGGGAGCGGAAAGGTAAGAAAGCACTCAAGAAAAGAGAGGCCCATCGCCGCAAGAAAGAAAAGGATGCACGCGCTGCTGCAGAGAGGTTGGCGGAGATCCAAGCACGGTGGGGTGTCGCCGACAAAGCCGGGAAGGAGAACGACGACGTCTGGCCAACATGTGAAAAGTAGTAGTACTAGTAGTTAGTGTGTGTGTCTGTGTCTGAATACGAGCATGTACCAGTACTAGTAGTTACTACTGTAGTTTTTAGAGCAAATTACCAGTACATTAGCCTAGACTAAATGGAAAACTTCCTATCCTATGCATCAAATGGCATCTCTTTCTCTATAGGAAATGAGATGCATGTCATCTCACTTCCTATGATTTTCATATTCCTATCCTATGAACGAAAGGAGGCCTTTGTTGGAGTAAATACTGTAGCTAGCAGTACTGCTGGTACAGTAGTTTTCTTCAAGAAGCGGAATTCAACGAAGTCATGATGGTTCCTTCGTCCGAGCAACTTCAAAGTGGGAAGTGGGCCTGTGATTTGACGGCTCAGTAGTCATTGATACTGCGGCGCGACGACCTGGCTGACTCTCCCTTGGAGTTCTGCGTGCATGGCAAGTGGACCAGGATGGTCGACGTCCCACATGTTGGCGAACGGAAGTATTCTTTCCGATATCGAGGAGCAAGGAAACCGCGTGGTATAGTATCACTGCTGATTGGTTCACACAAAAAATAGTATCACTGCCGATTTATATTTTTTTATTTCTGATGAATGCTAGCGTTTCAACTCTTACGACGAAGGGTGCCAAACACGACACGTGCTGGATGTCCCACACGTCAGCGAAAGGGGTGGGACATGAACAGCGTGGTAGAGCCCAGCGTAAAAAAACAGCGTGGTAGAGTGTCTCCACTTCTTCCACTTCTGGGTCGGAGACCACATGTAGTAGTACTTAGTGGTATGAATGATACAAAGTGCGACCTGGAGAGAAAGACACGTCTAGTTGGAAGGTCTCGGGGCATACACGTAAACAAATATAAAAGTTAATATGTGCCTCCAACTAATATAGTAGTAGTAGAGTACTTAGGCACGTACTCCATAACATCACTGTGCATTGCACGTACAACATTTAGTGGTAGTATGTAGTAAGAGACAAATGATGCCCAAGAGTTCCCTTCTCGACCTACTCTTGGGTGTTTGGTAGAGTGTATGGAGGGTGCATGAGTCCACACTAGTTTAGCACAAATACACTAGAAGCATGCATGAAGAGAGCATGCATGAAGAGGGGTGTTGAGTTGAGCATGCATGAAGAGGGAACAACTATGCTGAGACCAGAACGCAACCAAACACACCCTGTATGCCACGCATGTTCATACCATTTGTTCCTTTCTACTTCACTTACTGTGCTACATTACTCAGGTTCGTACGTCCACTCCTGGGTACATGTCTGGCTCATAGTTCTAGTGCCACGTGTTCTTCATATAGATGGAACGATCGTTGCATAACATGTGCGCTTGATGCTAGATGTCTCGCGTGTTGGCAAAAGGATGAACAAAGCTCACGTAAAAAACAGAGTGGAAGAACATAGATTTCGGACGACCGAGAAGGAGCAAGGAACCTCGTGGTGGAGCGTCTGCACTCATAATATTTAATATTATTCAGCGATATAAAATTAACCAATCATCTCCACAGATGACTGGAAGAGTACGAAACACGGCAGCCCAGTGTAGTTACATCATACTAGTACATGGCTAACCCATGCTATCACCATATTTCTTGGCTTCCGTGCGACACCTATCTCTAGTAATCCAGCAGCCTGTATCGCTTCTCCCTCCTCGTCTCTATCAAAGTGCGGTGGGCTGGCGTTTCTGCCGTCTATTGAGGTCGGTTAACTATCACATGTTAGCGACATGCCAAGAGCATTCTAATTTTTTTTTCCTTTCATGTTCCGTTTTCAAAAATAAAAAAATCCTTTCACGTACGAATTTGCCTGTATGCTTTGAGCAACTTGCATGTCCTATACTGCTCCTGTTTGATACTCTAACTTAGCTAGAGGTTAGACTAACTCATGACTAACCCTAAACTAACTGTAGCCAAAGAGGTGTTTGGGTGACAGGGTTAGATTGACAATAAATGCACTTCATGGAGAGAGAAAAGTGATTTTTCAGCGGTCCCAATGAGAACTATCTCCAGTTAGCACCTCTTGGGTGGGATAGTTTTTTTTGGTGGGTTCGGTGCAACTTGCTCCAATTTAAACCCTCATGCTTGGATACTTTAGGGCTATTTGAGCCCCAACTAGCTCAAACTAACTCTAACCCATGGATCCAAACAGGGCCTATGGCCAGTCTCGACGCAGAGCAGTCGCGTGCACCAGGAAGCGGCGCTCTCTCGGCCGTCGCGCCACTTCGAAGCCGGCGCCAGTGAAAGGTCGCCTCCGCTCTGGCCGGGCATTAATGCGGCACTGACGCTCCAGGGTGACGCTGGCCGTTTCACGCGGGAAGCGCGCGCTGGCAAGGGAGTATAGGTTTTGAACCGTTTATGGTGTAGTAGTAATGGTAGTTTGCAAAACTACTCAATTATTGCACTCAGTTTCCTAAGAAATTGTGGTAAAAAACGTTACTCCACAGCCCGCTTCCCTTCTCCTTCCTGCTCGTGATTTACGTGGCCATGTTAACGTGGTTGTGTCAAAAAAATGTCACTTCCTGCTCGTGATTTGCGTTATATAATTACAAGCAAGATTTCGTGCATTGCACAGAACATCAATATGCATTTTTTTACAAAACACCTATTGTGATTGACCCATGCAGGAGTAATCCCATGTGTAAAAACTAATGATATCTCGAGAATTTTATCGAAAAACGGGTATCTCGAGAATGTCATCGAAAAAAAGAAAGATGAGAGATAAGGCGAGGAGGAGTGGTGCGTGGTGGTGACTGGTGGTCGGAATGGGCGGAGGCATGGGGATGGACGGCGCCGGCAGGCGGCAACGGCCACCATGCATGCTAGATTGTTCCATAGACTTATTCCTTTTTTAATTGCTGAGCAATGAGGTTGCGGGAGATAATGATGTGGAGAGAGGTGCGGGTATCTTTTGTAAAATTATCATAGTTTGCTTCCTATCCGTTAGATATAGATCATACGGTCTGTATTACAAGATGGCAGGCACACCATCATCGCCAACTCGTTTTTTATATGGGTACAGATGATAAGTTTGCTGACTACTAAAGTAAAGTGGAATCTGTCCATGTTATGCAAGTAAATAGAGGTGATTGTTTATTATACGGGTAAGGTTGGATGAAGGGTGGTAGGAACAAATGCTCCGCCTAGAGCATGTGTGTGTGAGATGGAGTCTTAGTGTGTGTGTGTGGGGGGGTGCGTGTGTGTGTGTGTGTGTGTGTGTGTCGCGGGGTCTCCTGTGGCGGATGTAATTTAAGTGTGCATGGCTTCATCATAGAGAGGTGATGTGTATCGCAGAGGCCACCAACGATGGGGTGCGAGAGAGAAAATGCCCGTAGGGAGGGAAGAGAAGGTGCGTGCGCGTGAGAGGAGTCGACATCGAGAGAACGTGTTTGTTCGAGAGACACCAAGGAAGACTACTATATATCGATGGTGCATGTAGGCGGGAATTAAACAAAGGGATGGTCTTATTGGTTTCGGGGATATAGAGGAAGAGTGAGAGGCGCATGCGGGGGGGTGCGGGCCTAGCTAGAAGGAGATTGCTAAGTGTGAGTGTGTGTTTTGCCCATCCAGGCGGAAGTTATGTGCACAAAAGAGGAGAACGATTCGATGTAGCGTTAGGATTGAGGGTAATTAACTACTATGGAGACATAGAGACCTTGAACATGCATGTGTGAGAGGTATACATGTATACGTGGAATGTGTGTGTGTGCGCGCGCGCCTGATCGAGATAAAAGAAAGAAGACATAAGTCCTAAGATCAACGACATGGGAGAGACGGATCGGTATGACAATATGCATGCATGTGAGAATGCAGGGAAGAAGGCCCGACAATTGATCATGTATTTTTGTCTTTAAGAGATAGTGGCATGGGCTGGAGCATGCATCTATGGCGAGCAGAGGGGGTGAGGCGCAACGATTGTGAAAAAGAGATCAACCTATAAATGCATATGTATGGATAGACATATATCGTGTGGGTGATAGGAAGCAAGACTCCGTGCGAGAAAGAAATGTTGACGGAGAAACTACTGATAGATACAGAGATGGAGATGCTAGCTAGAGAGACATCCGTTAGTTTGGGTGTCGAAGATGACCGTCGGGTGGTTCAAAGGGTGAAGTTATATATGTGTGTGAGAGGGCACTTGACTGCATGTAGAGAGAAACATATGTAGTGTGCGTGATAGGAATCAAGAGTGAGGGCGAGAAAGAAGGTTGATGGAGAAACAGATAAATTGAAAGATAAAGATGTTAGCTAGTCTGCGCTGGAGATAAGAGTCGAGTGGATCAGAAGGCTGGGTTATGTGTGTGGGTGTGAGAGAGATAGAGAGAGGGTGCATGCGAGTCACATACAAATAGATATCAGAGAGAAATAAGATCCAGAGAGACGGAGTTTTGTGTCTACGAGAGAGAAAGATATTTCACAACGAGAGTGATAGCTAGAAAGACATATGAGGGAACGCAAGATATCTCTAGGGAGAGAGGGTGTGTTTGAGCGACATACAAGAGAACAATGGAGAAATATGAGACCCTGGGAGACAGAGTTTGTGTTTGTGTGTGAGAAAGAGATATTGAAGAGGAAGAGTCATAGCTTCTCATATCTAAGGAGCGAAAGACATCTCTGTATGAGGGGTGTGCGAGTGGCACACATGGGAATAGTTGAGAGAAATGAGACCCCGGGAGACAACGTTTTGTGTTTGTGTGAGAGAAAGAGATTCCACATGGAGAATCATAGCTAGAGACACATAGCAGGGAGCGAGATATACTTAGAGAGAGATAGAGTGATGAAGGTCGGGGGAGAGAGTACCATCAGTGTGTTACAAAGATAAAAGATCATTGTCGACATACAGGTAGCACGAGAGATGCCTGAGAGACGATGAACGCGTATAGGTCAAGAGAGATAGTCCTATATAAGCACGAGTGATAGCTATATGAGACGAATATCTGGATTAAAGGGGATTCAAATATTTAAACTGTAGATCATGACATCGATTATATCATAACACAAATTGGTGTATCAAACATGCATATTCATTTGAATTTGGGCACACGTGTAATGTTATATAGTTTATCAATATTGGTGATCCATAGATTCTTCAATTACAAACAATGCATGGTTTATATGCAATTAATGTCTAAACGGGATTACACTATATGTTGCGTGTGTGAAACACATTATACATGTTTGAGAAGTTAAAAAAAACCCGCATGAAACACACATGAATTGGAGACAGTTAGCGAGGAATGCATACATTGGATTTCAACATAAAGTGGTTTCAAATATTTGAAAATCCAAATTGATGGATACAACCTTATGAATCTGAGATCATGCCATTTGTAAACCATATTTATGTATAAATGGAGTTGTGCTTTTGAAAGTATATATAAAAAATAATGTATATAGAATGTAATTCCAATTGAAAATGGATCCCGCCCGAAAAAAAATAGTAGAATGCAAACGGGATTCGAATTGAGTTGGCACGGTAAACGTGCACTGTGCAAAATTTGAACGAAGCAGGGAAAGTCGCAGTAACCGCCCGAAACCAAAATCTACGAGATGGAAATCACTACTGCCTATCCCTGCCATGCAAAGCCTATCTGCTGGATATCTATAGGTTTTGATAGGGGTCGGTTTGTAATTTCACCCAAACGTGACGTAACCGCCTCTCACCCAGATTCATACACGGTGGGCGCCAAAACACAGTGTGCCCTCGGCTGAAATCGACTCCCTCCCTGATTCATATTCATACACGGTGGGTGCCAAAAACAAACTCTCATCGGCAAATATTTGGTGTATGCGAGATTACCGTCCTATCCCCAACCGACTAATGTTGCTGTGATGTAGTAGAAATTTGAAACGGGGTCTAAGTTTGTAAATTTCCTCGCATTTGGGACAAGCGCGCCCTGAATACATGGTTCCTCCCTTCCTCTCTACCTCCATTTTCCCCATTCATACTCCGTGGGCGCCAAAACACCCTCTCCACCCCACCCTCCTCCGTTCGCCGCTGTCCGCCACCCCATCCACCGCCGTCCTCCACCATGCCGGAGCTGATACCCCGCCGCCGCCGTCCATTACAAGAGATCAACCTCTCTCATCCACGCCTTCGGACCGGGATCCTTCCATCCCGTCCTCTCGCTTCATCCCCGCCGTCGTCCACCTTGCCGGCGCCGCTCCTACGACCGTCTCGTCCACCGCGCCCCGCCGCCACCGTCTACCCTCCTAGATCTGCTTCCACGCCGCCGACAGCCATCGCTACCGTAGCACCATCAAATTCTCAGCAGATGCGTACACGGCGCCGCACCAGAGGCGGTACTCTTTCGTATCTGCTCAACTTATTTATCGTAGCAAGAAAATAGATCGCCACTGCTTTACTCTAATTTCTTGTCTTGGTTGCGAAGTTGCCTCTGTCTGGTTTGCACCTTCAGATCCGCCATGGCATGCTCAATACTATACTCCCAATGCTTATAGTTTTCCCCTTATATATTCCACACTAGTTAAATAACAGTAGACTAAATTTCAAAATTGGGTCAGTCGATTTTTAGAGCTGGTGGTCCGGCCGGTGTCCCATGCGGTGTTCTGTATGGGAAGAATCAGAGACGAGGAAGAAGATGTTGGAAATATGCCCTAGAGGCAATAATAAAATGGTTATTATTATATTTCCTTGTTCATGATAATTGTCTATTGTTCATGCTACAGTTGTGTTATCCGGAAATCGTAATACATGTGTGAATACATAGACCACAACATGTCCCTAGTGAGCCTCTAGTTGACTAGCTCGTTGATCAACAGATAGTCATGGTTTCCTGACTATGGACATTGGAAGTCATTGATAACGGGATCACATCATTAGGAGAATGATGTGATGGACAAGACCCAATCCTAAGCATAGCACAAGATCGTGTAGTTCGTTTGCTAGAGCTTTTCCAATGTCAAGTATCATTTCCTTAGACCATGAGATCGTGTAACTCCCGGATGCCGTAGGAGTGCTTTGGGTGTACCAAACGTCACAACATAACTGGGTGACTATAAAGGCATACTACAGGTATCCCCGAAAGTATCTGTTGGGTTGACACGGATCGAGACTGGGATTTGTCACTCCGTGTGACGGAGAGGTATCTCTGGGCTCACTCGGTAATGCATCATCATGATGAGCTCAATGTGACCAAGTCGTTGGTCACGGGATCATGCATTATGGCACGAGTAAAGTGACTTGCCGGTAACGAGATTGAACGAGGTATTGGGATACCGACGATCGAATCTCGGGCAAGTAACGTACCGATTGAAAAAGGGAATTGTATACGGGATTACCTGAATCCTCGACATCGTGGTCCATTCGAGAGATCATCGTGGAACATGAGGGAGCCAACATGGGTATCCAGATCCCGCTGTTGGTTATTGGCCGGAGAGCTGTCTCGGTCATGTCTGCGTGATTCCTGAACCCGTAGGGTCTACACACTTAAGGTTCGTTGACGCTAGGATTGTAGAGATATTAGTATGCGGTAACCTGAAAGTTGTTCAGAGTCCCGGATGAGATCCCGGAAGTCATGAGGAGTTCCGGAATGGTCCGGAGGTGAAGATTTGTATATAAGAAGTCCAGTTTCGGCCACCGGGAAAGTTTCGGGGGTCACCAGTATTGTACCGGGACCACCGGAAGGGTCCCGGGGGTCCACCGAGTGGGGACACCTATCCCGGAGGGCCACTTGGGCTGAAGTGGGAAGGGAACCAGCCCCTGTTGGGCTGGTGCGCCCCCTTGGGCCTCCCCCTGCGCCTAGGGTTGGAAACCCTAGGGGTGGGGGCGCCCCACTTGACTTGGGGGGCAAGTTCCCCCCTTGGCCGCCCCCCCTTGAGATTAGATCTCTAGGGGGGCGGCGCCCCCAGGGCCCCTATATAAAGAGAGGGAGGGAGGGCACCGCACCCTAGTCCCTGGCGCCTCCCTCTCCCCCCGTACAACCTCTCCCTCTCGCTGAGCTTGGCGAAGTCCTGCCGAGATCGCCGCTACTTCCACAACCACGCCATTGTGCTGCTGGATCTCCATCAACCTCTACTTCCCCTTGCTAGATCAAGAAGGACGAGACGTCTTCCACAACCGTACGTGTGTTGAACGCGGAGGTGCCATCCGTTCGGCACTAGGATATCTTCGGTGATTTGGATCACGACGAGTACGACTCCCTCAACCCCATTCTCTTGAATGCTTCCGCTCGCGATCTACAAGGGTATGTAGATGCACTCCTCTCTCTCGTTGCTAGATGACTCCATAGATTGATCTTGGTGAAGCGTAGAATTTTTTTATTTTCTGCAACGTTCTCCAACAGTGGCATCTTGAGCTAGGTCTATGCGTAGTTTCTATGCACGAGTAGAACACAATTTTGTTGTGGGCATAGATTTTGTCAATTTACTTGCCACTACCAGTCTTATCTTGTTTCGGCGGCATCATGGGATGAAGCGGCCCAGACCGACCTTACACGTACGCTTACGTGAGACAGGTTCCACCGACTGACATGCACTAGTTGCATAAGGTGGCTAGCAGGTGTCTGTCTCTCCCACTTTAGTCGGATCGGATTCGATAAAAAGGTTCCTTATGAAGGGTAAATAGAAATTGGCATATCACATTGTGGTTTTGGCGTAGGTAAGAATCATTCTTGCTACAACCCTATAGCAGCCACGTAAAACTTGCAACAAAAATTAGAGGACGTCTAACTTGTTTTTGTAGCATATGCCTTGTGATGTGATATGGCCAAAAGGATGTGATGAATGAATTATATGTGTGTATGAGATTGATCATGTTCTTGTAATAGGAATCATGACTTGCATGTCGATGAGTATGACAACCGGCAGGAGCCATAGGAGTTGTCTTCATTTATTGTATGACCTGCGTGTCTTTGAATAACGCCATGTAATTACTTTACTTCTTTGCTAAACCGTTAGTCATAGTAGTAGAAGTAATAGTTGGCGAACAACTTCATGGAACGATGATGGAGATCATGATGATGGAGATCATGGTGTCATGCCGGTGACGAAGATGATCATGGCGCCCCGAAGATGGAGATCAAAGGAGCAATATGATATTGGCGATATCATGTCACTATTTGATTGCATGTGATGTTTATCATGTTTTTGCATCTTATTTGCTTAGAACGACGGTAGTAAATAAGATGATCCCTCATAATAATTTCAAGAAAGTGTTCCCCCGAACTATGTGACGTTGCGAACGTTCGTTGTTT
The DNA here is from genome assembly GCF_002162155.2 of Triticum dicoccoides. Taxonomy (NCBI): domain Eukaryota; kingdom Viridiplantae; phylum Streptophyta; class Magnoliopsida; order Poales; family Poaceae; genus Triticum; species Triticum dicoccoides. The sequence continues at coordinate 639,582,995 of NC_041381.1, forward strand.
CGAAGCACCACGTGATGATCGGGTGTGATAGATTCTAACGTTCACATACAACGGGTGTAAGATATATTTACACATGCATAAACACTTAGGTTGACTTGACGAGCCTAGCATGTACAGACATGGCCTCGGAACACAAGAGACCGAAAGGTCGAACATGAGTCGTATGGAAGATACGATCAACATGGAGATGTTCACCGATGATGACTAGTCCGTCTCACATGATGATCGGACACGGTCTAGTTGAGTCGGATCATGTATCACTTAGATGACTTGAGGGATGTCTAATCTGAGTGGGAGTTCATTAAATAATTTGATTAGATGAACTTAATTATCATGAACTTAGTCTAAAAACCTTTGCAAAATGTCTTGTAGATCAAATGGCCCACGCTCATGTCAACCTCAACTTCAACGCATTCCCAGAGAAAACCAAGCTGAAAGATGATGGCAGCAACTATACGGACTGGGTCCGGAACCCGAGGATCATCCTCATAGCTGCCAAGAAAGCATATGTCCTAGAAGCACCGCTAGGTGAAACACCCATCCCAGAGAACCAAGACATTATGAACGCTTGGCAGTCACGTGCTGATGATTACTCCCTCGTTCAGTGCGGCATGCTTTACAACTTAGAACCGAGGCTCCAAAAGCGTTTTGAGCAACACGGAGCATATGAGATGTTCGAAGAGGTGAAAATGGTTTTCCAAGCTCATGCCCGGCTCGAGAGATATGAAGTCTCCGACAAGTTCTACAGTTGTAAGATGGAGGAAAATAGTTCTGTCAGTGAGCACATACTCAAAATGTCTGGGTTGCACAACCGCTTGTCCTAGCTGGACATTAACCTCCCGGACAAGGCGGTCATTGACAAAATCCTTCAGTCGCTCCCACCTAGCTACAAGAGCTTTGTGATGAACTACAATATGCAGGGGATGGTGAAAACTATTCCTGAAGTATTTTCAATGCTGAAATCAGCGGAGGTGGAAATCAAAAAGGAACATCAAGTGTTAATGGTCAATAAAACCACTAGTTTCAAGAAAGGCAAGGGTAAGAAGAACTTCAAGGAGGATGGCAAGGGAGTTGCCGCGCCCGGTAAGCCAGTTGCCGGGAAGAAGCCAAAGAATGGACCCAAACCTGAGACTGGGTGCTTTTATTGCAAGGAAAGCGGACACTGGAAGCGGAACTGCCCCAAATACTTAGCGGACAAAAAGGCCGGCAACACTAAAGGTATATGTGATATACATGTAATTGATGTGTACCTTACCAGTACTCGTAGTAGCTCCTGGGTATTTGATACCGGTGCGGTTGCTCATATTTGTAACTCAAAACAGGAGCTGTGGAATAAGCGGAGACTGGCGAAGGACGAGGTGACGATGCGCGTCGGGAATGGTTCCAAGGTCGATGTGATCGCCGTCGGCATGCTACCTCTACATTTACCTACGGGATTAGTTTTAAACCTCAATAATTGTTATTTAGTGCCAACTTTGAGCATGAACATTGTATCCGGATCTTGTTTAATACGAGATGGCTACTCATTTAAATCCGAGAATAATGGTTGTTCTATTTATATGAGAGATATGTTTTATGGTCATGCCCCGCTGGTCAATGGTTTATTCTTAATGAATCTCGAACATAATGTTACACATATTCATAGCGTGAATACCAAAAGATGCAAGATTGATATTGATAGTCCCACATATCTGTGGCAGTGCCGCCTTGGTCACATTGGTGTCAAACGCATAAAGAAGTGGTCGACATCGTGGTTTATTCAATGAGATCATCGTGGAACATGTGGGAGCCAACATGGGTATCCAGATCCCGCTGTTGGTTATTGGCCGGAGAGCTGTCTCGGTCATGTCTGCGTGATTCCCGAACCCGTAGGGTCTACACACTTAAGGTTCGGTGACACTAGGATTGTAGAGATATGAGTATGCGGTAACCTGAAAGTTGTTCGGAGTCCCGGATGAGATCCCGGACGTCACGAGGACTTCCGGAATGGTCCGGAGGTGAATATTTGTATATAGGAAGTCCAGTTTCGGCCACCGGGAAAGTTTCGGGGGTCACCAGTATAGTACCGGGACCACCGGAAGGGTCCCGAGAGTCCACCGGGTGGGGACACCTATCCTAGAGGGCCACATGGGCTGAAGTGGGAAGGGAACCATCCCCTGGTGGGCTGGTGCGCCCCCTTGGGCCTCCCCCTGCGCCTAGGGTTGGAAACCCTAGGGGTGGGGGGGCGCCCCACTTGACTTGGGGGGCAAGTTCCCCCCCTTGGCCACTGCCCCCCTTGAGATTAGATCTCTAGGGGGCCGGCGCCCCCCAGGGCCCCTATATAAAGAGGGGGGAGGGAGGGCAGCCGCACCCTAGTCCCTGGCGCCTTCCTCTCCCCCCATACCACCTCTCCCTCTCGCTGAGCTTGGCGAAGCCCTGCCGAGATCACCGCTACTTCCACCACCATGCCGTTGTGCTGCTAGATCTCCATCAACTTCTCCTTCCCCTTGCTGGATCAAGAAGAATGAGACGTCTTCCCCAACCGTACGTGTGTTGAACGCGGAGGTGCCATCCGTTCGGCACTAGGATCTTCGGTGATTTGGATCACGACGAGTACGACTCCCTCAACCCCGTTCTCTTGAACGCTTCCGCTCGCGATCTACAAGGGTATGTAGATGCACTCCTCTCTCTCGTTTCTAGATGACTCCATAGATTGATCTTCGTGAAGCGTAGAAATTTTTTATTTTCTGCAACATTCTCCAACAGAAGAAGGGTTAGGAGACGTAGGATCTTCATCCAACCGCCTGAAATGGTCGAGAGACACCTGGGAGTTGCATTCTTAATGCGCTCTGGTTCATCATGTGTGGGCACTGTGCAACCAACATTTTATTATCCAAAATCTGCTTGCTCTTCTTTACCATGTTCGATAGTGCTGGCCTATATGTGATCGATAGGCTTCCAATTACTAGCTGCAATACAACACCGTATTTTCAAGCCAGTTCCACTTTCCTGATTTATATATTGTGGTTATGGTGTACCCCTGTTATGTACACTATGATCTGCCTAGTTGCTGTGTGCTCTTGTTATCATGGTTTGGCAATAAACTCTCTATATAGTATATTATGAACCTATCATCTGCCAGCTATCCTTACTTCTGGAGCCTATTTTTTTGTGTACTTGTGCCAGATTGTATAAATGCACGCACGATATTACAGTACACATGACCTCTCTCATCAGAATCCAGTGATATCACATAAGTGTTTACAGGGGTGCCCCTATATTAGAATATCATCTGCATTACAAAGATAATCTCACAACTATTTATGTTTTCATGGTTCTCAGATATTATACGCAATTATAGTGAATATCAGAATCCGCACATCAGAAGAATATTGTTGATCACTGCAATGACTTACAAAATTGGCACCAAGGCATTGAGTGCCATTCTGGAAGCAATGAAACTCGTACGCTCCCCACCTATTGATTCTTGTTCAGAATATCATCCTAATGACTATTCTAAACTCGAGGAGTCAAAGGCAGATGGCCTGTCTTGTTCACCCATCAAGGTGTCTGTTCTAATTTGGCAAGGTTTTATTGATTACGCGTATCTTGCATATGTTGTCTTGCATTTCTTGTACTTTGTTGCACCACCATCTGCTTAGTTTACTCATCATATAACTCGAGATGCCATGCCCATCCATTATCAATACATATTCCATCTGTCGTCATACCATGTTTTTCCACTCAAATGCTGTTCTTGTGTATCAGACATCAAAAAGGAAGAGGGTGATTTCCGAACCCGAAGGAGCACCAGCAAAGTCCTTGAAAAATGTGGTGGTGCTGGAGAAATCAGATAGCGCCCCACTTATATTGGCTGTACAACCAGTGACACAAAACATAGGACCGACTCCAGCAGACTGTACCCATACTTCACTGGCCACACCACTAGCCCCACCACACAGGACCTGCACTCCAGCAAAAGGTATACCGATTTCATTTTCCATAGCACCAGCCGTACCACAGAAAAATCCCACTCCAGCAAAAAGTACAGCAAGTCCACCGACCGAAGACCTATCCCAACTGCAGAGACGGCCAATTCCTGCGGATTGGAACCCCGTTCAATTTATTCCCAGTTTAAAAGACAATGCTTTCAATGTTGTTAGGGACTACGTGCATATATTCCCATCATGGGAAGATTATAGTGAAGACAAACACCATTTTCACATCTTCCTGTCCAACTTACGTGTAAGTGCTATTATTCATGGTTATTATTTTCCTGTTTTTTGCTAATCGAACACATCAATGATTTACATTACATTGTTGTAACTAGGTGAGGGTCAATCTGGATAGTCATGACGAGCAAAGCTTGCTTGTGCTTTTCAAGGAAGCATTGTAGCAGTATCGGTGTTACCTGAGGAAATCACAATTTGATGGCAAGTCTATAAACGAATTTCCGGTGAAGTCTCCTGTGCTATGAAGACATTGAATGGAAAAACCTTGATATGCGCTGGTATCATTCCCAAGATGAGGTACTATCTATGAAATCACATGACAATTTGAACTTCTACTTTTCTGCATGTGCCTTACGGATCTTTTTTTGCAGGAAATCAGCTCGAAGAAGAATTCCAGTTTGAAAAGAACGACAAGATATCGCAAATATGCTGCCTGCTGCTTTGCTCTTGTTAGTACATGTTGTCCTATATCACTGTACTTGCATACATACCTGGTTCATTATGTGACAGCAGTATGCATGATAGCTTGCTTATCAATTGTTCGCTCCAAATTATCTGATCTGTATGAATGGTTACATTAGTGTAGAATATATCCAATGCCAATGAATTTTTTTAGCTCTGCATTGTTCTTGTAAGTACATGTTGTCCTTTATCAGTGTACTTATATTGACAGGTAGTTGTTCATGTACCATCACTCTGCAACTTATTTTCCTTTGCCCTCCATTTTCTACACATCAGATCTATATTTACTCTTACCATAAGGTTGGTACTGAAGAAGTTTAGCTGTGCATTGCTCTTGGCTGTGCTTTTTGCCTGTATCACTGCACATACATTTATAGCTACCTGGTTATGTAGCATCACTCTTCATCTGATCTTAAATATTCTCCATTTTTTCGTATATTATCACATCTATATTTACTCTTAACAAAATGTAGAATAAAGGCAATGCTTATGAAGAAGATTCTGTGCTAAACTTCTTGAATTGCCCCCCCCCATCAGCATGGACAAGGGCTTTATAGAGCCTGTCTTCCCCAGTAATGTAAGCTTGTCCTTCTCAAGCCTTCAAACTTTGTTGTGTATTTTTGGTTAGGCATGACTGCAACAGCTGTTTATTTTTGGTGTTTGCATCAAATTGCATGTTTAAAGTTTATTATGTAGTTCATAAACAAAAGTTTGTCCTTCTCAATTTAAGTTTTCAGTTGTACAACCAAGTTCCTTCTTCATACCATGTAAATTAAACTATTCAGAGCAAGTGATCTTCTTTTGCACTGCATGTATGCTTCTGTTCTTCATCCGTAATCCAGTGGTGTGGTGAACCTGCCCACTACAGCACAATGTCATATTCTGCAATGTCTTAACTATGAACAATGTCATATCATTCTACTATTATTTAAACCGTCTCTTTATTTGCCAATCTGAAATGGGATAAATTGACAGCACACTAACCATTGATCTTATGAGTTCTTAATCTGTAATCCAGTGGCGTCGTGAAGCTGCCAACTCCTTCACAATGTCATTTCCTACCATGTGTTGACCTGAACAATACCATATTGTGTTAATGCAATTTTAAACTGTGTCACTTTATTCGTCTGTAAGAAATGTGATGAATTGTCAGCACTGATACTTTTATGTGCGAAACATGTCATCTGTCTGCTTGTTTATCTTTCAGAGTGAGGAAGATATAAGTGTTGAACAAGCACAGTCTCATCATCTTGCTCAGTTGCTTGCGCTGCAGCTCCCCAGCAGGGCTAACCTTTCTTGAACTCTATTGAAGTGCTCTTGATTTTGTATATTATTTTGTCAGCGTGTTTATTTGCACTGGTGGCGATCTTTGATGCCCAGTGTATGTAATCTGCTGTCTGCTTGTGCTTTATTATTATAGTGGCGAACTTTGATGCCCAGTGGATGTAATATGTCGTAATTTCTTTATTGTATAGTCTAGGTTTTTTCTTATGCATGATGCTGTAGTTATTTTACTGTATATATGTCCTGTCTTTGCGGTAAACCGGCCAAATCGTAAAATTACGGTACATAATCGGGCCGTCATGCAATCACGATGTATGATCCGCATCATGGGCCCCGTCAAACTGGCCCACTAGTAGATTCAGGCCTTTAATAGGCCGAGTAACCCCCGGCCCTCTTTTCGCAAGAAAACTCAATTGGCTTTTAGGAGGCTGAGAAGTAGGGTGGGCCTGAAACATGCCGAATAGCTGATGGGCCGGCGGCAGCCCGAAATGGACCCCAGCCCATGATTCTGCGAATCAATTTTCACGGGCTTTTAACAGGCCAAAGTGGTCTCGGTCCTTGTTTGGCCCAATCAGATATCGGCTGCGAGCAGGCCGGATGTAAACCGGGCCGTAGTTAGGCCCAACTATATGACGGGCTTTTAACAAGACGAAATTAATATAGGGCCGAAATGTTAAATGGAACCTTAACAGGCCGGAACTAATATCAGGCCGAATTACTAAATGGGCCTTTAGCAAGTGGGCCCAAAAGCATAGCGTCCAGTCAACGGACCGAATCTGATATGGGCCATAATTGAGCCCAAAGCCTCTTAAAGGGCCGAACCTGATCTGGGTCGTGATTTGGCCGAGAAAGTGGGAGGCTTTTAACGGGCTGGATCTTATATGGGCCATTATTAGGCCCGGAACGTGGCAGCCATTAATGGACCAGATCAATTATGGGCCGACATTTGGCCCAAAACATGGCAGCTAGGTAATGGGCCAACCTACTAGGGTCTTCAAAATCTTGTGGGCCTACAGCTGGGCCGGCCCATTAATGTCGGTGCAATCTCGTGGGCCTTTAGCTAGGCTGGCCCATTATGATCCGCAAGAATTTTGTGGGCCTTTACCTTGGCCGGCCCATTATGGCACACAAAAATCTTGTGGGCCTTTACCTGGACCGGCCTATTATGGCCCGCGAAATCTTGTGGGCCTTTAGCTGGGCCAGCCCATTATAGTCCGCAAAATCTCATGGGCCTTTAACTGGGCCGGCCCATTAAGGGCCGCAAAATCTTATGGGCCTTTAGTTGGGCCGGCCCATTTAAACTTGATTGGCTGTGCCACGTGTCGACATATCATAGGCGCCTTCTTTCCAATGAGTGGATGATATCTGTCCCAACGGTGAGCCTACACGTGTTTCCTCCAGCCAATGATGATTTTACACGTGGAAAATCCCCATTGGTCGGGGCTGTTAACGGGTTATCGGATCCAAAACCCGACCCGATAGCTTAACGATGTTCCGTTACGGTGGATGCCACGTGTCGGTCACCCTTGACGAAAGCACTTCTGTGACGCGCAATTTATCGTCATGGAAGTGGACACTTCCGTGATGATAATTTTGGTGTTGTCATGGAATACTTCTATGACAGCAGAGGTATGACTATCTTGATTCTGTCATAAAATCGTCATGGATGTACATGCATGACAAAAAAGCAACCTACTGTGACAAACACGTATCATCACGGAAGTGTACTTTTTTTGTAGTGTTAGCAAACGAACTACACGATCTTGTGCTATGCTTAGGATTGGGTCTTGTCCATCACATCATTCTCCTAATGATGTGATCCCGTTATCAATGACATCCAATGTCCATGGTCAGGAAACCATGACCATCTGTTGATCAACGAGCTAGTCAACTAGAGGCTCACTAGGGACATGTTGTGGTCTATGTATTCACACATGTATTGCGGTTTCTGGTCAATACAATTATAGCATGAACAATAGACAATTATCATGAACCAGGAAATACAATAATAACCATTTTATTATTGCCTCTAGGGCATATTTCCAACAGTCTCCCACTTGCACTAGAGTCAATAATCTAGTTCACATCACTATGTGATTGTAACGAGTCCAACACCCATTGGGTTCGATCATATCTTGCTTGTGAGAGAGGTTACTAGTCAACGGGTCTGAATCTTTCAGATCCATGTGTGCTTTACAAATCTCTATGTCATCTCCTAGATGCAGCTACCACGCTCTATTTAGAGCTATTCCAAATAACTGTTCTACTATATGATTCCGATTTACTACTCAGAATAATCCGGATTAGTGTCAAAGTTCGCATCGGCGTAACCCTTTACGACGAACTCTTTTACCACCTCCATAATCGAGAAAATTCCTTAGCCCACTAGTTACTAAGGATATGTTTGACCGCTATCTTGTGATCCATCCCTGGATCATTCTTGTACCCCTTGACTAACTCATGGCAAGGCACACTTCAGGTGCGGTACACAACATAGCATAGAGCCTATGTCTGAAGCATAGGGGACGACCTTTGTCCATTCTCTCTCTTCTGCCGAGGTCATGTCTTGAGTCTTACTCAATACTCACACCTTATAACACATCCAAGAACTCCTTCTTCGCTGATCTATTTTGAACTTCTTCAAAATCTTGTCACAGTATGTATTCATTTGAAAGTATTATTAAGCATTTTTGGTCTATCCTTATAGATCTTCATGCTCAATGTTCAAGTAGCTTAATCCAGGTTTTCCATTGAAAAACACTTTTCAAATACCCTATATGCTTTCTAGAAATTCTATATCATTTTTGATCAACAATACATCAACAACATATACTCATCAGAAATTCTATAGTGCTCCCACTCACTTCTTTGGAAATACAAGTTTCTCATAAACTTTGTATAAATCCAAAATCTTTGATCATCTCATCAAAGCGTACATTCCAACTCCGATATGCTTACTCCAGTCCTTAGAAGGATTGCTAGAGCTTTGCATACTTGTTAGCATCTTTTAGGATTGTCAAAACCTTCTGGTTTTATCAGATACAACCTTTCCTCAAGAAAATCATCGAGGAAACTATATTTTGACATCCTATCTGCAAGATTTCATAAAAAATGCAGTAGTTGCTAATATAATTCTAACAGACTCTTAGCATCACTACGAGTGAGAAAGTCTCATCGTAGTCAACTCCTTGAACTTGTCAGAAAACATCTTAGTGACAAGTCAAGCCTTCTTAATGGTGACACTTACCATCATTGTCCGTCTTCCTTTTAAAATCCATCTGTACCCAATAGCCTTACGACCATCAAGTAGTTCTTCCAAAGTCTACACTTTGGTTTCTAGACATGGATCCTCTCTCGGGCTTTATGGCCTCTAGCCATTTGTCAGAATCCGGGCCCACCATCGCTTTTCCATAGCTCGTAGGTTCATTGCTGTCTAGCAACATGACCTTCAAGACATGATTACTATACCACTCTGAAGTAGTACGCATCCTTGTCACCCTACGAGGTTCGGTAGTGACTTGATCCGAAGCTTCATGATCACTATCATAAGCTTCTACTTCAATTGGTGTAGGCGCCACAGAAACAACTTCCTCTGTCCTGCTACACACTAGTTGAAGTGACGGTTCAATAACCTCATCAAGTCTCCGCCATTCTCCCACTCAATTCTTTCGAGAGAAACTTTTCCTCGAGAAAGGACCTGATTCTAGAAACAATCCCTTTTTCTTCCGGAACTGAGATAGGAGGTATACCCAACTGTTTTGGGTGTCCTATGAAGATGCATTTATCCGTTTTGGGTTCGAGCTTATCAGCCTGAAACTTTTTCACATAAGCGTTGCAGCCCCAAACTTTTAAGAAACGACAACTTAGGTTTCTCTAAAGCATAGTTCATACGGTGTCGTCTTTAACTGAATTGTGTGGTACCCTATTTAAAGTGAATGCGGTTTTCTCTAATGCCTAAACCCATAAACAATAGAGGTAATTCGATAAGAGACATCATGGTATGCACCATATCCAATAGGGTGCAATTATGATGTTCGGACACACCATCACACTATGGTGTTCCAGGCGGTATTAGTTGTGAAACAATTTCCACAATGTCTTAATTGTGTGCCAAACTCGTAACTCAGATATTCATCTCTATGATCATATCATAGATATTTTATCCTCTAGTCATGACGGTCTTCAACTTCACTCTGAAATTACTTGAACCTTTCAATAATTCAGACGTGTGTTTCATCATGTAAATATACTTGGCATCTACTCAAATCATCTGTGTAGTAAGAACATAACGATATCCACTGCGTGCCTCAACACTCATTGGATAGCACACATCAAAATGTATTACTTCCAACAAGTTGCTTTCTTGTTCCATCTTACTAAAAAACGAGGCTTCTCAGTCATCTTGCCCATGTGGTATGATTTGCATGTCTCAAGTGATTTAGAATCAAGTGAGTCCAAATGATCCATCTGCATGGAGTTTCTTCATGCGCACATACCAATAGACATGGTTCGCATGTCTCAAACTTTTCAAAAACGAGTGAGTCCAAAGATCCATCAACATGGCGTTTCTTCATGCGTTTTATACCAATATGACTCAAATGGCAGTGCCACAAGCAGGTGGTACTATCATTACTATCTTTACATCTTTTGGCATGAACATGTGTATCACTATGATCGAGATTCAATAAACCATTCATTTTAGGTGCAAGACCATTGAAGGTATTATTCAAATAAACAGAGTAACCATTATTCTCTTTAAATGAATAACGGTATTGCGATAGACATAATCCAATCATGTCTATGCTCAACGCAAACACTAAATAACAATTATTTAGGTTTAACACCGATCCTGTTGGTAGAGGGAGCATGCGATGTTTGATCACATCAACCTTGGAAATACTTCCAACACATATCGTCACCTCGCCTTTAGCTAGTCTTCGTTTATTCCGTAGCCTTTTATTTCGAGTTACTAACACTTAGCAACTGAACCGGTATCTATTGCCATGGTGCTACTAGGAGTACTAGTAAAGTACACATCAATATAATGTATATCCAATATACTCCTGTCGACCTTGCCAGCCTTCTCATCTATCAAGTATCTAGGGTAGTTCTGCTTCAGTGACTGTTCCCCTCATTACAGAAGCACTTAGTCTCGGGTTTGGGTTCGACCTTCGGTTTCTTCACTAGAGCAGCAACTGATTTGCCATTTCATGAAGTATCCCTTCTTGCCCTTGCCCTGCTTGAAACTAGTGGTTTCACCAACCATCAACAATTGATGCTCCTTCTTGATTTCTACTTTCACGGTGTCAAACATCACGAATTGCTCAAGGATCATCATGTCTATCCCTGATATGTTATAGTTCATCACGAAGCTCTAATAGCTTGGTGGCAGTGACTATGGAGAACCATCACTATCTCATCTGGAAGATTAACTCCCACTCAATTCAAGTGATTGTAGTACTCAAACAATCTGAGCACATGCTCAACAATTGAGCTTTTCTCCCTTAGTTTGCAGGCTAAGAAACTCGTCGGAGGTCTCATACCTCTTGACGTGGGCATGAGCCTGAAATCCCAATTTAACCCCTTGAAACATCTCATATGTTTCGCGACCTTTCAAAAACCGTCTTCGGCGCCTCAATTCTAAACCGTCCTCGGCCCCTCAATTCTAAACCGTTTACCATTACTGAACTATAACATAGTCATCAAAACATGTATGTCAGATGTTCGCAACATCCACAGACGACGTTCGAGGTTCAGCACACCGAGCGGTGCATTAAGGACATAAGCCTTCTACGCAGCAATGAGGACAGTCCTTAGTTTACGGACCCAGTCCACATAATTTCTACTATCAACTTTCAACTAAATTTTCTCTAGGAACATATCTAAAACAGTAGAACTAAAACGTGAGCTACGACATAATTTGCAAAGACCTTTTGACTATGTTTAGGATAATTAAGTTCATCTAATGAACTCCCACTCATATAGACATCCCTCTTTGTCATCTAAGTGATACATGATCCGAGTCAACTAGGCCGTGTCTGATCAGCACGTGAGACGGACTAGTCATCATCGTTGAACATGTTCATGTTGATCGTATCTACAATACAACTCATGTTCGACCTTTCGGTCTCTTGTGTTCCGAGGCCATGTCTGTACATGCTAGGCTCGTCAAGTCAACCTAAGTGTTTTGCATGTGTAAATCTGGCTTACACCCGTTGTATGTGAATGTTAGAATCTATCACACCCGATCATCACCTGGTGCTTCGAAGCAATGATCTTTCGCAATGGTGCACAGTTAGGGGGAACACTTTCTTGAAATTATTATGAGGGATCATCTTATTTACTACCGTTGTTCTAAGCAAATAAGATGCATAAACATGATAAACATCACATGCAATCAAATAGTGACATGATATGGCCAATATCATTTTTCTCCTTTTGATCTCCATCTTCGGGGCTCCATGATCATCATCGTCACCGGCATGACACCATGATCTCCATCATCATGATCTCCATCATCATGTCTCCATGAAGTTGTCTCGCCAACTATTACTTCTACTACTATGGCTAACGGTTTAGCAATGAAGTAAAGTAATTACATGGCGTTATTTAGTGACACGCAGGTCATATAATAAATAAAGACAACTCCTATGGCTCCTCCCGGTTGTCATACTCATCGACATGCAAGTCGTGATTCCTATTACAAGAATATGATCAATCTCATACATCACATATATTTCATTCATCACATCCTTCTTGGCCATATCACACCACACGGCATATGCTGCAAAAACAAGTTAGACGTCCTCTAATTGTTGTTGCAAGTTTTTTTACGTGGCTACTATAGGTTTCTAGCAAGAACGCTTCTTACCTACGCCAAAACCACAACGTGATATACCAATTGCTATTTACCCTTCATAAGGACCCTTTCCATCAAATCCGATCCGACTAAAGTGGGAGAGACAGACACCCGCTAGCCACCTTATGCAACTAGTGCATGTCAGTCGGTGGAACCTGTCTCACGTAAGTGTACGTGTAAGGTCGGTCCGGGCCGCTTCATCCCACAATACCGTCGAAACAAGATAGGACTCGTAACGGTAAGCATATTGGCCAAAAACAACGCCCACAACTACTTGTGTTCTACTCGTGCATAGAATCTACGCAATAGACATAGCTCATGATGCCACTGTTGGGGAACGTAGCAGAAATTCAAAATTTTCTACACATCACCAAGATCAATCTATGGAGATTCTAGTAACAAGATAGAGGGGAGTGTATCTTCATACCCTTGAAGATCGCGATGCGGAAGCGTTACAAGATCGCGATGCGGAAGCGTTACAAGAACGCGGTCGGTGGAGTCGTTCACAAAGCGATTCAGATCGCGGCCGAATCCGATCTAAGCACCGAAGAACGGTGCCTCCGCGTTCAACACACGTGCAGCTCGGTGACGTCTCCCGTGCCTTGATCCAGCAAGAAGAGAGGGAGAGGTTGGGGAAGACTCCATCCAGCAGCAACACAACGGCGTGGTGGTGATGGAGGAGCGTGGCACTCCAGTAGGGCTTCACCAAGCACTACGAGAGACGAGGAGGGAGAGGGGTAGGGCTGCGCCAGGAGAGATGGAAACTCATGTTGTTGGCAGCCCCAAAACCCCCACTATATATAGGGGAAGGGGAGGAGGGTGCGCCCCCTCTAGGATTCCCACCCCTAGGGGGCGGCAGCCCTAGATGGGATGGGACAATTGCATTTTTACCCCTAGTTGGTTCCTACCAAAACTCGAATGCCCTTTCACCGTTTGACCAAAACTTTGAAAATTCATAACTAATTCGTAATAACTCAGAAAAATGCAAATAATATATCAAAATGTTCAGATAAACATTACCTTTATGGGCATATCATTTGCATTCAGGATAAAGCATTGTTTAAACTACCCGAGGTAATTAGTGTTATTAACATTATTAAAACTAAATAGGTATAAACAATATTTTTTTCGTGAATAAAAATTATATGCAAATGTAGGTGATGTCTTTTGAACATCCTGATACCTTATTTGCATTTTCCTGAGTTCATATCAACTTGTTATGAGGTTTCCAAATAATGGTCAAAGTCGTTAGAACATTCAAATAACAAGTTGATACAAACTCAGGAAAATGCAAATAAGGTATCAGGATGTTCAAAAGACATCACCTACATTTGCATATAATTTTTATTCACGAAAAAATATTGTTTATACCTATTTATTTTTAATAATGTTAATAACATTAATTACCTCGAGTAGTTTTAATGATGCTTTTATCCTGAATGCAAATGATATGCCCATAAAGGTAATGTTTATCTGAACATTTTGATATCTTATTTGCATTTTTCTGAGTTCATACGAATTAGTTATGAATTTTCAAAGTTTTGGTCAAACGGTCAAAGGGCATTCGAGGGACCTCGATGGAAAAAGTAAGGGAAAAAGTGAGCAAGCTCGAAAAGTAAGGGCAAAACCCGTGGGTAGGAACCAACTAGGGGTAAAAATGCAATTGTCCCTAGATGGGATGGAGCTGGGCGGCCAAGAGGGGGAGAGAGGGGGTGCGCCCTAGGGTGGGCCTTTAGGCCCATCAGTGCCTAGGGTTTCCCCTCTCCCCTCATAGCTGCGCCTTGGGCCTTGGTGGGAGGCACACCATCCCACTCTGGGCTGGTCCCTTCCCACTCTAGGCCCATGCAAGCCTCCGGGGCTTGTGGCCCCTCCCGGTGGACCCCCGGAACCCTTCCGGTGGTCCCGGTACATTACCGGTGACCCCCGAAATACTTCCGGTGGCCAAAACCTCACTTCCTATATATTATTCTTTACCTCCGGACCATTCTGGAACTCCTCGTGACGTCCGGGATCTCATCCGGGACTCCGAACAACATTCGGTAACCACATACAAACTTCCTTTATAACCCTAGCGTGATCGAACCTTAAGTGTGTAGACCCTACGGGTTCGGGAATCAAGAAGACATGACCGAGACAACTCTGTGGGCAATAACCAACAGCGGGATCTGGATACCCATGTTGGCTCCCACATGTTCCACGATGATCTCATCGGATGAACCACGATGTCAATGATTCAAGCAATCCCGTATGCAATTCGCTTTGTCAATCGGTACGTTACTTGCCCGAGATTCGATCGTCGGTATCCGAATACCTCGTTCAATCTCGTTACCGGCAAGTCACTTTACTCGTTCCATAATGCATGATCCCGTGACTAACTACTTAGTAACATTGAGGTCATTATGATGATGCATTACCGAGTGGGCCCAGAGATACCTCTCCGTCATACGGAGTGGCAAATCCTAGTCTTGATTCGTGCCAACCCAACAAACACTTTCGGAGATACCTGTAGTGCACCTTTATAGTCACCCAGTTACATTGTGACGTTTGGTAAACCCAAAGCACTCCTACGGTATCAGGGAGTTACACAATCTCATGGTCTAAGGAAATGATACTTGACATTAGAAAAGCTTTAGCAAACAAACTACACGATCTTGTGCTATGCTTAGGATTGGGTCTTGTCCATCACATCATTCTCCTAATGATTTGATCCCATTATCATTGATATCCAATGTCCATGGTCAGGAAACCATGACCATCTGTTGATCAACGAGCTAGTCAACTAGAGGCTCACTAGGGACATGTTGTGGTCTATGTATTCACACATGTATTGCGGTTTCCGGTCAATACAATTATAGCATGAGCAATAGACAATTATCATGAACAAGGAGGTACAATAATAACTATTTTATTATTGCCTCTAGGGCATATTTCCAACATTATGATCCGACAACCCCGAAGTGACAATAATCGGGATACTTCTCGGTGATGACCGTAGTTTGAGGAGTTCATTTATTCACTATGTGTTAATGCTTTGGTCTGGTACTCTATTAAAAGGAGGCCTTAATATCCCTTAGTTTCCATTAGGACCCCGCTGCCACGGGAGGGTAGGACAAGAGATGTCATGCAAGTTCTTTTCCATAAGCACGTATGACTATATTCGGAATAGATGCCTACATTACATTCATGAACAGGAGCTAGTTCTGTGTCACCCTATGTTATAACTATTATATGAGGAATCACATCCGACATAATTATCCATCACCGATCCTATGCCTACGAGCTTTTCACATATTGTGCTTTGCTTATTTACTTTACCGCTGCTATCGTTACTTTTATCACTGTTACCATTACAATCATACTACTTTGCTACTAAATACCTTGCTGCAGATACTATGTTATCCAGGTGTGGTTGAATTGACAACTCAATTGCTAATACTTGAGAATATTCTTTGGCTCCCCTTGTGTCGAATCAATAAATTTGGGTTGAATACTCTACCCTCGAAAACTGTTGTGATCCCCTATACTTGTGGGTTATCAGGGATCTACTTCCGAAGATGATGGAGAGCGAGACACCTCCACAGATATCCCTGCCTGATAAGGCAGACGACACTGAGGTGACGTCCCGGAGGATCCTTCCCGATCTGCAAGTAGCGCAAGGGATAGTGAGGACCGGGGCCAAAGGTGATACTTTGGCCGCCCAGGGTCCGGGGTGTGCGGCCCCTACAGGGAACAACAAAAGTCTCAGACTATAAAATGTCCAAGGGACGCCGGATGCATTGATAGACATTTTGGGACATGCCTCCGTCTCAGAGGAACATCGTACCTTGATGGGTACGGAGTTACAAAGAGTTTGGTCCGCTAAAATAGGATTGAATGAAGCCTTTTCTAGCCTACTAAGAGGCTTCACAATATGTAGGGTAATTTCAATTATATTGTAAGTGCGAAATGCACCTGTGTATAGATTGTAGCCCCTGAGACTCTGGTTGACATCCAAAGGAATGCGATTAGAGGATCAAAAATAGATGCCCAGGAAATGATATGATTATTTAAAACACAGGTTGTTACATCCGTGGGGACTGCCCAAGCTATCGAGGTAGCACATTTGAAGCAGAAAGTTGATGTGGCAGATGATGATATCATGCTTACGAATAGGCGGCTCGACGAGGCGCAAGGTATGTCTCTAGGGCACTTAGTATGTGCTAGTATTGTGAAATGAGCATGATACTGAAAATTTGTATATGCATAACTGCAAATAGTGCCGCCGTAGTGGAGACCCTTCGGGCGGAACTTGCCCGGGCCAAGGAGCAAGCGAGGATGAGTAATGCAGTTGCCAAAAAGGCAGCCGCCAAATTGAAAGTAGAGCAGACCGCTCGGCTTTAGTGCGAGGAGAGGATATCTACCATGGCACTTGAGTTGAAGAATGCCACTAGCCGATGCCAAGATCTTGAGAGAGATAACAAAGCCAAAGCGGCTGATCTGGACAAGGCCTTACAAGAGGCGAAGGAAGCCCGGTCTGAGTCTAGAGCAGCTCGGGAGGAGATCCGACAAGCTGGGGAGATCGCGGCTGGTAAGCCCTTTTTATTGCAAACTAAGTTTGGCGATCCGAAGTATGCGCTGCTGAATCAACAGTGGAGTTCTCCGGACTCCTTTATGGACCTGCCGAAGAGTGCTGCTGATGCGAATCAGTTTTTCCACGCGCAAGAAGGACATGTAACAGAAAAGCTTTTTGGTCGCAGTGTGATACGCCGAAGCGTCCACTATTGAACAAACAGATGGCCCAATGGGCCGAGCTCCACAAGATGTCTGACACTGCCATGGAGGACGTCATAGCCCGGCTGTGGCCAACTGAACCCATTTCGGCCAGTTATTTCGATTTGGTGCGGTAGCTTGTTAATGCGGCGCCGCGTATCGATGCTGTGAAGTGGTCAACGTGCATAGAAGGTGCACGGATGGCCCTTGCCCGTGTCAAGATATACTGGGCGAAGATGACAGCCACCGATATTGCAGCGCAGAGTCCACCCGAAGGCAAGGACCTTAACATGCCAGAACATTACTTTGAAGATGTCCTAGAGGGTGCTCGCTAAATAGAGGGTTAGTGCTCGAAAAATATTATGTTCGAGTAAAGTGTATCAAGATTGTAATAACAATATTATGATATATTAAGGCTGTGTTTTATACTTTTTCCCTGAAAAGCTTTGGTGCCTCCTATGCGGCCGGCTTTTTTATATACAATCTAAAAGTTTGCAGTCGTCAGCTTCAGCCTTCTCGCGTATAACACGGGTGTGTTCAGAAAAGCACTTGATCACACTTGACCCAACGTCTTGGTACGTTAAGGAGGTGTTAGTGCGGCAAGCTAGGAAATCGGACTATAGAGCTTTAACACTTTCACTTAGCCAGAGGAGTTTGACGGTGGGGCTACTATATAGCCCCTGGTATGTCTGCGGTTATCTGAATACGATGCATGTACATACGTGACCAGAAGGACGGTCCTTCGTTTAACACGAAGGGAATCGTGAAGAATCCGATGAGTCATCGAGTGGTTGACCAGCTCTCGCCGCATCATGACAGTCAGTTTTCAGCTTTCTCTACTGAGGTGCTCATCCGGGCTAGTCGGGACACAATCGCAGTAGTTCTCCCTTTACTACCCTAGCCGATATAGCGGAACGTAAGGTAGTAAGCACAGGAGCCGGGCAACCCAACTGTTGACCAAAGACATGATCTGGAGCTGATGCATATAAAGCCAAACTCGCAACGCCGAACACTCCCTATAGGTGTTCGGACTTTACAATATACACCGGGCTGAATACAGCCCCTGGTGATAAACCCATGGTATCAAGGCACGTGTGGCAATCCGACATGGGGAAAGAGCACAGGTGCTGAGAGCATAAATCTCAAAACACAATACTAACCGGGCTGCTTCTATAACATCCAGTTTAGTACGGCGAGCCGTATGTTTACAGATAATGCCGGTATCATTCTTGGACATTTTACATGCCAGGAAAATATAAAACAATAAGAGATAAAAAAGCTTTACACATGGTCTTTATCTAAAAAAGAAACCTTAATGCGGGGCCCTGCTGCACGTCTGCGCCTTTGTCTCCGTTGTGAAGTGTCCTTGAAGGGTATAGTATGATGGCCATCTGTAAAGAAAAAAGGAAAAAAAGAAAAAGGAAGACCTGGTAAAAGAATCTGGTGTGGCTGTTAGTAGAGCCGGTTCATTGTAATGAACCTGGAAGGATAACTTCTAGGGTCCGAATAGGGTCAAGCCGAACTATGGACCTTTTGTGTGCAGAGTGCCCCTGAAGCCGCCCAAGGAATTTTGAGTGTATCTCTTTATGGGACGGTCGATGGGGGCATAGATGCTAATCGAGCTCAGGTTTATCTGAGCTGCCGCACTGGGTTGTGAGCCGGACACGTTTAGCTGTGTCTGTGGTCTTAACGATCGATGAGCTGTTCAGCTTGAATAGGCCGTTTTGTGCTTCGACTGCTAGAGCCGCCTTGTATTCCTCTGTACGAAGAGAGCGCTCCATATTTCCACTGACCGTAATGATGCCACGAGGTCCAGGCATTTTGAGTTTTAGATAAGCATAATGCAGGACTGCATTAAAACGGGCAAAGTCCGTTCTTTCGAGTAGTGCATGATAGCCGCTTCAGAACGGAGCAATGTCGAAGATTAATTCTTCGCTTCGAAAGTTGTCCGGAGAGCCGAACAAAACATCCAATGTTAGAAAGCCCGTGCAGCAGGCTTCCATGCCTGGTATAACTCCTTTAAAGGTAGTGCTGCTTGGCTTGATTCTTGACGGGTCCATCCCCATCTTGCGAACAGTGTCCTGATATATCTGATTGAGACTGCTGCCGCCGTCCATGACTCGAGTGAGGTGGTATCTGTCGATTATTGGGTCGAGCACTAGGGCAGCCGAACCTCCGTGACGGATACTAGTCGGGTGATCCCTGCGATCAAAGGTGATCGGACAGGCCGACCATGGGTTGAACTTTGGGGCGACGGAATCAATGGCGTAGACGTCGCGGAGTGCGCGCTTGCGCTCCCACCTTGGGATATGAGTGACATAGATCATGTTCACTGGTTTGATCTCCAGTGGAAATTTCTTTTGTCCCCCCGTGTTTTGCTGTTGAGGTTCATCCTCATCTTCGCTCTGAGGCCCCTTCAATTTGTGTTTGGTGTTGAGTTTGCTGGCCTGCTTGAAGACCCAACATTCTCTGTTGGTATAATTAGCTGGCTTATCGGGAGTGCCGTGGATCTGGCAGGGCCTGTCTAGGACTTTGTCCAGGTTGGATGGACTGTCCTTGTTGCCTTTAAACGACTTCTTCTGTTGACCGGGTCTTGAGCCCCTAAATCCGGCGTTTACCATTGTATTGTCTAGGCTTTCTTCATTGTTCCGACGTTTGTTTTTATTGCCTCATGGTTTTCCATTGCCATCCCTGACTTCGGAGGTGCTAGGATCACTGGTGCTGCTACGGGCTAACCAGCTATCTTTGCCCGTGCAAAAGCGGGTCATGAGTGTAGTTAAGGCGGACATTGTCCTTGGATTTTCCTGGCCAAGGTGTCTGGCCAGCCATTCGTCCCAGACCGTGTGTTTGAAGGCAGCTAAGGCTTCGGTGTCCGGACAGTCGATAATTTGGTTCTTCTTAGTGAGAAACCTATTCCAAAGCTTACGGGCTGATTCTCCGGGTTGTTGGATTATGTGACATAGATCGTCTGCATCCGGAGGCCGGACATAAGTCCCGTGGAAATTAGCCCGGAAAGCATCCTCAACTTCTTACCAGCTTCCGATGGAGTTTTCGGGGAGGCTTTTCAGCCAGTGCCTAGGTGGTCCTTTTAGCATGAGGGGTAAATATTTAATGGTCTGGAGATCATCTCCGTGAGCCATGTGGATGTGAAGAATGAAGTCCTCTATCCAAACCGCAGGGTCCGTCGTTCCATCATACGCCTCAATGTTTATAGGTTCGAACCCTTCTGGAAAATCGTGCTCCAGCACCTCATCGGTGAAGCACAGGGGGTGTGTGGCACCCCTGTATCTGGCTGTGTCGTGGATTGGGTCCGACGGTTGTAATGTTCGGTATTGGTTCCAAGCTAGTAAATGGTCGGCGTGTTTTGTTCGATAATATTGATCCCGTGTAGGAGCACCCTCCCTGGATCCATAGTTGGACCTGGTTTTGCCAGCTCTTTTGTCCAGGTCCTCACGTAGATCGTGTTTCTGGTCCTGGGCCGCAGCCTTCTTTCCTTTGCAGGGAGGGGGCATGGGCTTGTGTACGGCATTGCTAGCCGCTCTGTGCGATCGCGAGGTTGTCGGTCCGGCCAATTGGCCGTATTGTTTTTCGGCGGTATAGGCGCGATGGCCTCGTCGTCGAATTCGGGCAGCAGCTTACGTTTAGGATAGCTTTTTGTTTGGCGATTACCGCTGTATTTTTCCTTAGCGTCTAGCACTTTGTTCCATCTGTCATTGAGTGTATCCTGTGCGGTTTTAGGCCACTGCTTCTGCTTCTTCAGGATCCTTGCAGTGGCGATAAGCCTTTGGTGGAGGCGTTCTTGTTCTAATGGTTCTTCTGGGATGATGAACTCGTCGTCGCCCAGGCTGATCTCCTCTTCAGAGACAGGTTGGTAATTGCTATCTTCGGCGTCGCTGTGCTTGGACAACATCTCCGGACTATGTTCACCGTCCACTCGCATGCCCTGCTCCAACGCCAGTTCTGCGGGGTCTTCGGCTTGGTTAAAATTACCATCATCGTCCGTGACAATGTTGCTGTTTTTCCTTTTGCCTGATCGAGGTCGGCATTTGGGACGCTGGTGTTTAGTAGGTTCATCGGTAGGCATGCTGTTATCACCGCCGGCGTCATTTTCCTTTGGTGTGTCCACCATGTATATATCATATGACAATGTAGCCGTCCACTGCCCTAAAGGTGGTGGTTTTTGACTTTGCTCCTCTCCGACATCGTCGTCCATACCGTCGATGTCTTCAGAGTCGTAATTGAGCGTGTTGGTTAAGTGCTCGACAGTAGCAATTACGTGGGTGGTGGGTGGGCAACAAAATTCTTCGTCACCCGCTTCCCATTCTAGCCGGACATAGTTCGGTCGAGAGTCCCCCGACAAGTAGAGGGACTTCAATGAGTTTAATATGTTGCCAAAAAGCGAGTGCTGGAAGATGTCCGCGGAGCTGAACTCCAAGACCGGCACCCAATCAAGTTCGGTGGACGCGGATGCGTGCGGCCCGGAACCCATAACCGAAGACGAGTCCGGCGCTCCGGTGATACAAGCCCAGCTCGGTGTTGGGTCTGTGTGCGGCTCGAGTGCCGCTAAGTCTGTGACTTCCATGGCGGGGTTAAGCTTCCCGTTTTAGGACGACGCAGTTCGCTCCGGCTCTAGGGCCAGGGCGGTCACAGGAGCTATCTCATGTGTGCGGCCAGATGACAAATCTAGGTCATTTTCACCGTGGTGGCCGAGGACAGCCGTCAGGGGCTCGAATCCGTCGAAGATCAAGTCTTCGTGGATATCAGCCACAAAATTCAAGCTTCCAAATCTAACTTGATGGCCAGGGGCGTAGCTATCGATCTGCTCTAGATGGTCAAGCGAGTTGGCCCGTAGTGCAAAGCCACTGAGTATGAAGATCTGTCTGGGGAGGAAGATCTTCCCCTGGACTACATTCTTGTAGATGATTGATGGAGCCATCAAGCCTATCTTCGACGACACATCGGAACTCTCAATGAAAGCACCAATGTCGGTGTCAAAACTGGCGGATCTCAGGTAGGGGGTCCCAAACTGTGCGTCTAAGGCTGATGGTAACTGGAGGCGGGCGACATGATGTTTACCCAGGTTCGGGCCCTCTCTATGGAGGTAATACCCTACTTCCCGCTTAATTGATCTTGATGAATATGAGTATTACAATAGTTGATCTACAATGATATCGTAATGGCTAAACCCTAGAAGTCTATCCTGTGAGATTATGATGATTGTCGCTAAACCCTAGAAGTCTAAACCCTCCGGTTTATATAGACACCGGGGGGACTAGGGTTATACAAAGTCGGTTACAGAGAAAGGAATCTACATATCCGAATTGCCAAGCTTGCCTTCCATGCAAAGGAGAGTCCCATCCGGACACGGGACGAAGTCTTCTATCTTGTCTCTTCATAGTCCAACAGTCCGACAAAGTATACAGTCCGGCTGTTCGAGGACCCCTTAGTCCAGGACTCCCTCAGGAGGCACTTGATATTCACAGCTTATATAAACGTATGAAGATCTATCCTTTTAGCCCACACCCTCCTTGAGGGAGTCCTGGACTAGGGGGTGTCCGGATAGCCGAACTATCATCATCGGCCGGACTCCAAGACTATGAAGATACAAGATTGAAGACTTCGTCCCGTGTCCGGAGGGGACTTTCCTTGGCGTGGAAGGCAAGCTTGGCGATACGGATATGTAGATCTCCTACCAATGTAACCGACTCTGTGTAACCCTAGCCCTCTCCGGTGTCTATATAAACCGGATGGCTTTAGTCCGTAGGACGAACAACAATCATACCATAGGCTAGCTTCTAGGGTTTAGCCTCCTTGATCTCGTGGTAGATCTACTCTTGTAACACACATCATCAATATTAATCAAGCAGGACGTAGGGTTTTACCTCCATCAAGAGGGCCCGAACCTGGGTAAAACATCGTGTCCCTTGTCTCCTGTTACCAGCCGCCTAGACGCACAGTTCGGGACCCCCTACCCGAGATCCGCCGGTTTTGACACCGACATTGGTGCTTTCATTGAGAGTTCCTCTGTGTCGTCACCAATAGGCTCGATGGCTTCTTCGATCGTCATCAACGACACAGTCCAGGGTGAGACCTTCCTCCCCGGACAGATCTTCGTATTCGGCGGCTTTGCACTGCGGGCCAATTCGCTTGGCCATCTAGAGCAGATCAAAAGTTACGCCCCTGGCCGTTAGGTCAGATTTGGAACTCTGAACTTCACGGCGGACATCCACGGGGACTTGATCCTCGATGGATTCGATCCACAGCCGAGCGTGCCGCACTGTCATGGCGAGCAAGATTTCGCTCTGCAGCCGGACAGTACCTTGGAGCCCGCACTCGAGCCCGCTCCGATCTTCAATTCGGAGCCGACTGCGCAGATAGAGGACGGATGGCTAGACACCGCCTCGGAGGCTGCAACCTCTACGGCGTTAGAGCCGAACACTGACCTTGTCCCTCACGAAGCTCGCGGCTCCGAGGTGCCGGACTCCTCGCCGGACTCCGAACCTCCCGCGCCCCCTCCGATCGAATCCGGTTGGGCGCCGGTCATCGAGTTCACCGCAGCGGACATCTTTCAACACTCACCTTTTGGCGACATCTTGAGTTCGCTAAAGTATCTCTCGTTATCAGGAGAGTCCGGGCCGGACTGCGGCCAGGACGGTTGGGATGCGGACGACGAAGAAATTCAAAGCCCACCCACCACCCACTTGGTAGCCACTGTCGATGATCTAACCGACATGCTAGACTACGACTCCGAAGACATCGACGTTATGGACGACGATGCCGGAGACGACCAAGAACCAGCGCCTACTGGGCACTGGAATGCCACCTCATCATATGACATATACATGGTGGATATCCCAAAGGATGGGAATGGCAAAGGGGCAGCGGAGGATGACCCCTCCAAGAAACAGCCCAAGCGCCAGCGTCAGCGGCGCCGCTCTAAATCCCGCCATAGCAAGAATGAAGATTCCGGCACCGGAGATAATAACACCCCAGATAGTGCCGAAGACAACACACTCCAGCAAGATCCAGCGCAGGAGGACGGAGACGCCAGCCCTCATGAGAGAGCGGTAGAAGAAGAGGTAGAGGATTACATGCCTCCCTCCGGAGACGAGGCAAGCCTCGACGACGATGAATTCGTCGTGCCTGAGGATCCCGTCGAACAAGAGCGTTCTAAACGTAGGCTTATGGCCACGGCGAACAGCCTCAAGAAAAAGCAGCAACAACTTAGAGCTGATCGAGATCTGCTAGCCGACAGATGGACCGAAGTCCTCGCGGCCGAAGAGCATGAGCTCGAACGCCCCTCCAAAATCTACCCCAAACACAAGCTGCTCCCCGATTAGAGGAGGAGGCGTATGAACCCGCATCACCAGGAGACAATACGGCTGACCGACCACCCCGTGGTCAAGACAGAGAGGCCTCTAGGCCCTTCACTAAACCCGTACCCCGGCATCACTCGAAAAGCACAAGGCCACAGGGGAACGCTCCGGACTTGCGAGATATATTGGAGGATAGGGCAAGACAATCAAGATCGATCTATGGATCGCGTGGGAGCCCCATGATACATGACGACAACCGTCGCACCGGACACAGTAAGTCCGGCCGGGCCGAACAAAATAGACAAAGCCCTTTTGAGCTCCGTCGTGATATCGCCCAGTACAGAGGCGCCGCACACCCACTATGCTTCACAGACGAAGTAATGGATCATCAAATCCCTGAAGGGTTTAAACCCATGAATATTGAATCTTACGATGGCAGAACAGACCCCGCGGTTTGGATCAAAGACTATCTCCTTCACATCCACATGGCCCGCGGTGACGATCTTCACGCCATCAAATATCTCCCCCTCAAGCTTAAAGGACCAGCCCGGCATTGGCTTAACAGCTTGCCAGCAGAGTCAATTGGGAGTTGGGAAGACCTGGAAGCCACATTCCTCGATAACTTCCAAGGAACGTATGTGCGACCACCAGACGCTGATGACCTAAGCTACATAATTCAGCAGCCAGACGAATCGGCCAGACGATTCTGGACACGGTTCTTAACCAAGAAAAACCAAATCATCGACTGTCTGGATGCGGAGGCCCTTGGAGCCTTCAAGCATAATATCCGCGACGAGTGGCTTGCCCGGCACCAGGGACAGGAAAAGCCGAAATCCATGGCAGCCCTCACATCACTCATGACCCGCTTCTGCGCGGGTGAGGACAGCTGGCTAGCACGCAGCAACAACCTCAGCAAAATTTCTGGCAGTCCGGATATCAAGGACCATAATGGCAGGTCGCGTCGTAACAAAAACAAACACCACATTAACGGCGACAATAGTGAGGATACGGCAATCAATGCCGGATTCAGAGGCTCTAAACCCGGTCAGCGGAAAAAGCCATTCAAAAGAACTACTCCGGATCCGTCCAATTTGGACCGAATACTCGACCGCTTGTGCCAGATACACGGCACCCTCGAAAGGCCAACTAATCACACCAACAGGGACTGTTGGGTATTCAAACAGGCAGGCAAGTTAATTGCCGAAAACAATGACAAGAGGCTGCACAGCGATGATGAGGAAGAGACCCGACCGCCGAACAATAGAGGACAGAAGGGTTTCCCCCCACAGGTGCGAACGGTGAACATGATCTACGCAACGCACATACCCAAAAGGGAGCGAAAGCGTGCACTAAGGGACGTATACGTGATGGAGCCAGTTGCCCCGAAGTTCAACCCATGGTCCTCCTGCCCGATCACTTTTGACCGAAGGGACCACCCCACCAGCATCCGCCATGGCGGATTCGCCGCATTGGTTCTAGACCCAATCGTCGATGGATTTCACCTCACCGGAGTCCTGATGGACGGCGGCAGCAGCCTGAACCTGCTTTATCAGGACACAGTGCGCAAAATGGGCATAGACCCCTCAAGGATCAAACCTCCCAAGACGACCCTTAAAGGCGTCATACCAAGTGTAGAAGCCAATTGTACAGGCTCAGTTACACTGGAAGTGGTCTTGGATCCCCGGATAACTTCCGAAGTGAGGAGTTAATCTTCGACATAGTTCCGTTCCGCAGCGGCTATCATGCTCTGCTTGGACGTACCGCGTTCACAAAGTTCAACGCGGTTCCGCACTACGCATACCTCAAGCTCAAGATGCCAGGCCCTCGAGGGGTCATCACGGTCAACGGAAACACTGAACGCTCTCTCCGAACGGAGGAACATACAGTGGCTCTTGTGGCAGAAGTACAGTGCAGCCTCTTAAGGTAATTCTTGAGTCCGGCCGTTAAGAGACCGGACACGGCTAAATGCGCCCGGAGTAATATACAACAAGACCACCTGGCACGTTCCGAGCATGCGTAGCAGTGCGGCCCCGACCCCAGCCCCTGTAAAACGTCAAGACAGATCCTTCGCGTACACCATTACGCTATGAAGATACCATGGGCATGGGGAGAGGGGCGCGACCACGATAGGCCCAGCCTGCGGCTCAACCACACCAGGGGCTCTCAAGTGTGTCGTTCTTTTTTTCTTTTTCTTTTTTTACCCACAGGACTCCGTTCGTCAGAGGCCCTGTCCGGCAGCCGACCTGCCGAACTCACGATGCAACAGCCAGGGAAGGATAAAGGCTACAACGAATATCCAGGTGGTCTCCATTATGAGCATTTAATCCGTTTTACGCACCATTCCATAGCCTACCCCTGGAGGGGGACATGTTTAACAGTCCCATCCCTTGCTTATCGCACCATTTGTATCATTCTGCACTTACAGCAGTTTTTCTTGAATAAGTAATGCAGCACCTTTTTGCTTCAAATTGCATTTCTCTTCTTATACATATGTTCATTTGTGACATGCCGCATCCGTATGTTTTGGTACGGCTAAATACACCAGGGGCTTATGTTTCCCGCATCATGGTGTGACAAGTCCGAACACTTTCACAAGTGCGGCACCCCGAACTTATAGCATTATATGCATCAGCTCTGAATCATGTCTTGGGTCAATAGTTGGGTTTGCCCGGCTCCCATGTTTTGGTACCTTACGTTCCGTTGTATCGGCTAAGGTAGCACTGGGAGAACCACTGCGATTGCGCCCCAGTTGAGCTGGGTTAACACCTCAGTGGAGAAAGCTAAAACTGACCGTCATGATGAGGCAAGAGCTGGTCGCTGTTCGACAGGTTTTTTGCGAGTCCCTAAAGACTTATGCCACTTAGAGCGAGGAGCCGGTCTTTGTCCGGCCCAGGCGTGGATAGCACCCCAAATTCGGCCTTCCGAAGACTAGGGGCTTCGCCGAAATTTAAAATTATAGAATTCTATGGCTAAGTGAGAGTGTTCAAGCATTATAAGTTCGGTTGCCTTGTTCGTTATGTTGAGCGCCTCCCTAGATGGACCCAAATATGGGAACAAGAGTGCTCAAATTTATCCCAAACACCCCAGCACTCGTGGCATGGGGGCTGAAGCTGACGACTTGCCATCTCTCAGATTTGATAAACAGCCGCACAGAAGGTAATATTTTAAATTAAAATGCGTTGCTTAGCGCAAATGAACTAAGTTTTCAGCGCACAGTATAACAAAATGCGAGTCTACTCAAATATTACATCTTTGGACCACTCACCCGCAATAGTGCGGGCGCCCTTCAGCACACTCTTATAATATAGCTCGGGCGTGCGATGCTCCTTGCCCTCCGGTGGTGGGTCCGTCACGAGCTTCTGGGCATCCATCTTGCCCTAGTGCACCTTTGCGCGGGCAAGGGCCCGACGGGCACCTTCAATACAGGCGGAGTGCTTGATAACTTCAACCCACGGGCACGCATCCACCAGCCGCCGCACCAGGCCGAAGTAACTCCCAGGCATGGCCTCCTTAGGCCACAGCCGAACTATGAGGCCCTTCATGGCCTGTTCGGCCGCCTTGTGGAGCTCGACCAGCAGCTTCAGCTGGTTGCTTAGGGGCACCGGATGTCCGGCCTCAGCATACTGAGACCAGAAGACCTTCTCCGTCGAGCTCCCCTCCTCGGCCCGGTAGAACGCGGCAGCATCGGACACGCTGTGAGCAAGATCTGCGAACGCTCCTGGAGAGCTCCGAATTCGGGTAAGCAACAGGTAATTAACAATCACATGCTTACTTTGCATGAAAAATGCCTTACCCGTTGCTATTTTCTTCAACGCCTCGATTTCCTGGAGGGCCTTGTAGGCTTCGGCCTTAGCGGCTTTGGCACTATCAAGAGCCATTGCAAGCTCATTCTCTCGAGTCTTCGAGTCACGCTCTAGGCTCTCATGTTTTTTCATGAGATCCTGGAGCTCTTGCTGCACCTCCGCCACCCGCGCCTCCTGCTTCTCTCGCTCGGTGCGCTCCGCGGCCGCATTACGTTAGGCCGCGGCCACGCCTCTTTCAGGGTCGCCACCTTGTTAGTGGCCCCTGCAATACCCTCGTTATCCTTGTCGTTACTTTTGCAACCAAAATCCTTTTCTGTAAGGTGCAATTTTAATAAGGTGTTACTCACCTTCCTTCTCCTCGAGCTGCTTCTTGGCACGGCCGAGCTCGTTCTCGGACCACTCGAGGCTTTCCTTGAAAGTATTGACCTCCGCAGTCAGTGCGGCAGAGGTCAGGAGCGCAGCCTGCAATCCCATATTGACATATTTATTATGACTCCTGCGTATATCTTCTTAAGATCCTTAGTCCGGCTTTTCTTTCCGAACACCGAACCAAGCATCAGGGGCTACTGTCTATGCGATACTATTTTACATATACCAAAATTCTTACCTCAAAGCCTGTTAGAAGGCTGCTGCAGGCTTCGGTCAGCCCGCTCTTGGCGAGCTGCACCTTCTGAATCACCGCACTCATAACAGTGCGGTGTTCCTCTTTGATGGAGGCGCCATTGAGCGCCTCCAGCAAGCTATCCGGCGCCTCCGGTTGGACGGAGGCTGCCGGTGTCACGGTCTTGCCCTTCTTACGAAGGGGCCGCCCACCGGACTCCGGAGCCACTATGGGATCCGAAGCCGAGTCCGGTGCAAAGTCCGGGAGGTTGTCCCGCGACACCTCCGGGGCCTCCTCCTCCTGGCGGGTCCCTTCCCAGGATCCCACCTCGGCATTGTCTGTGTCACGGGGGTGGAGGCGGTCGGAAGAGAATCCATATCCGACGCACCTAAGGACCCGCTCGACGAAGCGGGAAGATCGTCCTTGGGCGGACTGCAGGGTTGTATGCGGCATTAGAAAGACAATGTGTGGCAAAAAAGAAAAACCATGAAGTTATTCGCGAGTCCGGATACTTACGATCTCGCCAGAGGCTTGGCCCTTGGAGGCCAGTCCTCGTCGTCGTCACTGGCGTTGGCAGAGCAGTCCGGGGAAAGAGTTTTTCCCTTCTTGGACCCTTCGGCCTCCCTCGTAGGGGAAGCCTTCCTTTTCTTCCCTCCCCCCGCTGGGGGAGAGGCTTTCTTCTTCTCCTCCTCACCCTTGTGGGAGGAGTTGGCCTCGGAGTCATCGTCCGATAACACTTGAAAACGGGAACTCTTTTGAGTACCCGTGGCCTTCTTCTTGGCCTTCTTCTCCTGCACCACGTGGGGTGCCAGAGCCAGCAGCCCCGTCAAGCGGGCGTCCGCTGGGTCCTCTGGCAATGGGGCCGGACAGATAGCCTGTCCGGCCTTCTTCAGCCAGTCCTGTCAAAGGAAAGGGAGTTTAGATCCCGCATACAGTCAAACTATGGAAAACAAGCGTCCCTTAAAGGACAAAATCACTTACCTCATCAGCTGGATGTTCCAAGCTGAATCTGCGATCTTCGGTAGCGGATGCGGGAGCCTCGGCGCCCTTGAATAGCACCTTCCAGACATCTTCGTACGTAGTGTCAAAGAGCCCGCTCAAAGTCTGGTGCTGCGCCGGATCGAACTCCCACATGTTGAAGCCCCGTCGTTGGCACGGGAGAATCTGGCGGATGAGCATGACCTGGAATATGTTGACAAGCTTGAGCTTCTTATCCACTAGCTTTTGGATGCAAGCTTGGAGTCCGGTCAGCTCCTCCGAATCACCCCATGTCCGGCCGCTCTCTTTCCAGGAGGTGAGCCATGTGGGGATGCCGGACCTGAATTCGGGGGCCGCTGCCCATTCGGGGTCACGCGGCTCGGTGATGTAGAACCACCCCGATTGCCACCCCTTGATGGTTTCCACGAAAGTGCCCTCAAGCCAAGTAACGTGGGACATCCTGCCCACCATGGCGCCTCCGCACTCCACTTGGCTGCCCTTCACAACCTTCGGCTTGACACTGAAGGTCTTGAGCCACAAGCCGAAGTGGGGCTGGATGCAGAGGAAGGCCTCACACACGACGATAAACGCCAAGATGTTGAGGATGAAATTCGGGGCCAAATCATGGAAATCCAGGCCGTAGTAGAACATGAGCCCCCGGACAAAGGGATGGAGTGGGAAGCCCAGTCCGCGAAGGAAATGGGGAAGGAATACTACCCTCCCATGGGGCTTGGCTGCGGGGATGAGCTCTCCCTTGTTGGGGAGCCGGTGCGCGATGTCGCAGGACAAGTATCCGGCGCTGCGCAGCTTCTGGATCTACCCCTCGGTGACGGAGGAGGCCATCCACTTGCCTCCCGCTCCGGACATAGTTGGAGAAGGTTGAGGTGAGATGTGCGGGCTTGGGCGCTGGAGCTCGGGTTCGCAGAGATGGATAAGCCAAGGAGGAAGAAGGCACAGGTAATAGGGTTGGATCTTTATCCCCTTATATGGGTGGACGAAAACATGCGTCCCCACCGGCCTGATCAAACTTGCTTATCCCCCAAGCGCCGCAATCAATGGCGCGGTTGGGTTACCCACGTCCGTATTGATGGGAATCCCGGAATAAGGGGAACACGATCTCTGCTTCGACAAGACGTGCCAAGGAAACCGCTTCGCTAAACGCGCTGAGGTGATACAATAAAAATGATTTAAGTAAAGGCTTGGTAGTGGTGTGATGTCACACCATCAAATACGTCAGCAGATTGAACTTGTGTAAATATTATTCTCTCTACAGTGGTATGTGGAAATTATTTTTGCAGAGCCGGACACTATCCTGGTGTTCACAATCTTCTATAAATTATTCGGAGGAGGAACCCGCCTTGCAATGCCAAAGACAATATGTGCACCGGACTCGTCGTCATTGAAGCCTGGTTCAGGGGCTACTGAGGGAGTCCTGGACTAGGGGGTGTCCGGATAGCCGAACTATCATCATCGGCCGGACTCCAAGACTATGAAGATACAAGATTGAAGACTTCGTCCCATGTCCGGAGGGGACTTTCCTTGGCGTGGAAGGCAAGCTTGGCAATACGGATATGTAGATCTCCTACCAATGTAACCGACTCTGTGTAACCCTAGCCCTCTCCGGTGTATATATAAACCGGATGGCTTTAGTCCGTAGGACGAACAACAATCATACCATAGGCTAGCTTCTAGGGTTTAGCCTCCTTGATCTCGTGGTAGATCTACTCTTGTAACACACATCATCAATATTAATCAAGCAGGACGTAGGGTTTTACCTCCATCAAGAGGGCCCGAACCTGGGTAAAACATCGTGTCCCTTGTCTCCTGTTACCATCCGCCTAGACGCACAGTTCGGGACCCCCTACCCGAGATCCGCCGGTTTTGACACCGACACTCCTCCCTTCCTGCCTCTCCGTCCTCGAGCTCCAGTGCCCAAGTTCCAATCTTTTCCTTCGTCCCAACTTCTCTGGCTATGGATGGATCCGGTTCCCAGGGCAAGTGGATGGCCTCCTCCGTAACAGAGAAGGACATCAAGGATCTATGTGAGGCAAGGTACTTGATGACGGAGATTACACACAGGCTTCCTACCCTCGGGCAGGTCATCCCCACCACAAAGCCCGGTGAGAGGGTGGTATTCATCCCCCACTTCCTTCAAGGACTTGGGTTTGCCCTCCATCCCTTCGTCCCAGGTCTCATGTTTTACTACGGGCTGGATTTCCATGATGAGGACCCTAATTACTTCCTCCACATCTCGGCGTTCATCGTCATGTGTGAGGCATTTCTCCGCGTCACCCCACACTTCGACCTGTGGCAAAAGGTTTTCAACGTGAAGTCGAAGGTGGTCGATGACCAACATGCCGAGTGCGACGGTGCCATGGTGAGAAAGCTCCGCCATGTTACCTGGCCTAAAGGGACATTCGTTGACACTCTCAAGGTATGGCAGCAGGAGTCGTTCTACATCACTGAACCCCGCGACACCAAGTGGGCGGCCGCTCCTTCTTTCAGATCCGGACCTCCGCTGCGGCTCGCATCCTGGACCAACAAGGGTCTAGACTGGGGATCCTCTGACGAAGTGTTGATGCTGCAAAAGCATATCATGAGTATGATAGAAAAAGACATCACCCTTGCTGATGTGGTCCAGGTGATGCTTATCCGCCGAGCTCTTCCCTACCAACGACGGCCTCTCAAAATGTGGGAGTTTAATCTGGAAGGGCCATGGACCCTGCGGCGATTCTTTAGCACTATGCACAAAGGGATCTGGAAGCTTCTCTTCAAGAGGCAGCAAACGTGGCCAAGGACGTCTGACGACACCAGACTCGACTACAACAATCCGGTCTCCCAGTAAGTATCATATTTTCGAACATTACCTAGTTCATCAATCTTAGGGAGGGGTACTGAAAATTCCATCCCATGAACATGGTTGGATAAAGAAGGCGGAGCAGATCAAATGTCCGGCCCCGCTCCTCGAAGACCCAGCTGAGCCTCGGTTGATGAGGATGCTAGTCCCAGCACCCTACCAGGCGCCGGTGAAGAAGCATAAGAAGAAGAAGGGCAAGGAGGCTGAAGGTGGCCTCCACCACGAAGGTACTTCAGGCGCTATGTCTGGAGGGACCGAGGCTCCTTCCTCTCACGAAAAAGATGAAGACGAGGATGAGGAGGAGGAAGAAGAAGAAAACCCTCCTCTCAAAGGGAAAAAGAGGGCAGCCTCCGTAGATCCGGAGGAGGGGGCGTCCAAGAGGGGAAAGATATCCCTCTCGGATGACTCGGATTCGGACACTAAAGCTATCCCCAGGCACCGGCCCTGATCCAAGCCCCTTGGCAAATTGTAAGTACCTTAGGATGCTTTACATACATCCAATCTTTTACAAATTGTAAGAATAATATAAAATCATGTGTTTCAGTACGACCCGCGATCTCCCTCAAGAATCATCGTCATCGGGGGATCTTCCGCTGGAGATCATGGAGAGCGAAATGCCTCCACAAGCTTCCCCGCCTCCTAGGGCGGATGACACCGAGAGGTCGTCCCAAAGGATCTCTCCGGGCTTTGGAGAAGTGCGGGAGCTGACCTATACGGCGCCATAGGATCACACCTTGGCTGCCGAGAACATGGGGGGCGCAACCCCCATGGATACTGGCGACAGGGGTCTTGGCTCATCCGACTCTCGGCCGGATACTCCTCCAGAGATACAAATGGCTCCGGAGTCGAATCAGCAGCCCCCTCCGAGTGAGGGGAAAGCGGCTGAAAGTGCTAGTTATCGACTAGAGGGGGGGTGAATAGGCGATTTTTATCAAAGTCTTCAAAACGTGGAAGTCTTGAAGAAAAACAATAGAAATGACCTAATTGATATGCAGCGGAAGATAAACTACAACAAGCAAGCCATAGTCAAGTATGCAATAATGTGAACGTACAAAGACTAATAGCAGCTAGGTAGTAAGGATCAGGATGGAAGATAGTATGAAGCCAATCAACGATAGTAGTCAAGCAATGAAGTCAAACAGATAAGACAAATAAGCAATGACTTCACGAAGACAAACTCAAAGTAAAGGAGGGAAGGGATAGAACCAGTCACTTCTTGAAGACACAGGATTTGTTGGACCAGTTCCAGTTGCTGTGACAACTTTACGTCTGGTTAGGGAGGCTGAGATTCAACTCAGAAGACCGCGTCTTCCCCTTATTCCCCTTGAGCTAAGGACACACAGTCCTCGCCCAATCACTCTGGTAAGTCTTCAAGGTAGACTCCTGAACCTTCACAGACTTCGTTCACCGGCAATCCACAATGACTCTTGGATGCTCAGAACGCGACGCCTAACCGGCTGAAGGATACACAGCCCTCAAGTGTAATAAGTCTTCAAGTCACACAGATAGAAAGACTTCAGTGATGCTAACACTCTTTGGCTCTGGGTGTTTGGGCTTTGTCCTCACAAGGATTTCTCTCTCAGAGGCTTCGAGGTGGGTTGCTCTCAAAACGACAAAAGCTATAAACTAACTCTGAGCAGCCACCAATTTATGGTGTAGGGTGTGGGCTATTTATAGCCACAAGGCAACCCGACCTGATATGTCCGAAATGACCCTGGGTCACTAAGGAACTGACACGTGTTCCAACGGTCAGATTTCAAACACACACGGCAACTTTACTTGGGCTACAAGCAAAGATGACTCATCCAGCTCTAGATAAGATTTGCTCTCATTGTCTTCGCTCGAAGACATAGGATTTGGGTTGAGCATCACTTCAGTCACTCTGACTTTGTTCACTTGGACCCCACTTAACAGTACGGTGGTTCCTATGACTCAACAAAGAAGAAAAGGAAACAACGAAACAACTCAGTCTTCGTGCTCCATAGTCTTCAATCAATGTCTTCTCATGTCATAGTCTTCAGTGTGAATATGTTCACACACCACCATTGTCTTCAATGTCTTCATACATTTTTAGGGGTCATCTCCAGTAGGTAAACCGAATCAATGAGGGACACTTCCTACGTTATCCTGCAATTCTCACAAACGCATTAGTCCCTCAACCAACTTTGTCATCAATACTCCAAAACCAACTAGGGGTGGCACTAGATGCACTTACAATCTCCCCCTTTTTGGTGATTGATGACAAACTGGTTGAAGTTTTCAATGGGAAAGAAGTATGTGAAATTGTAAAGGATAGCGTATTGTCTTCATAAGTGGCAAGGGGCGGTGAAGTTGCATCGTCTTCATCATCGATCACATTGGCATTTACAGTTGCCGCGAAGGAAGAATAGTCAGAGTCTTCGAGAGATGGAGTTCTACGTAGGACAACATTCCGTGGAGGAGTGGAGTCAAACTTGAATCTCTCAGTGAAGCCATCGTCTTGAAGATCTGCTTCAGCACTGAGTAGGGTCAAACTCTTCCATGATCGCCGACAAGTTTCGTGAGTGAAAAATGCATTCTTGGTGGCAAGGTTTCAAATGCGATTTACATCCACCAAGAGGCTTTGCATCTGACGCTTGAGCCAAAAATGATTCTTATCTTGTTTCTGATGCAGGGCCACAAGAAGTTCTCGGTCATTTAGGACCCGAGAGCGCTTCTGAGGCCTTTGAGCAATTGTGCTCTCAGTAGCTTCAGTTGGCGCACGATGAGGTAGAAGAGTGTTTCCAGCCATTGGATAGACACGAGTTATTGCTTGGACTCCTTCAATAGGCTGAGTGAAGCTTTGGTGTTCAGCATTTTGAAGACTAAGAGGCTTCTTGGCAGGTTTAGGGTATATGGCTTCAACTGACATATCAACCTCTGGTAGAAAGATCACATGATTGTGAGCAGAGGGTTGATAGTTGACAGCAGAGTGTAGCTTGATGAGGCGCATGACCCATGGAGCATAGAACTTCTGGCCAAACAAGTCAGATCCAGACGCAGCCAATTGCCGAAGGAAGAAAGCTTGTGCATTGAAGCTGATGCCATTGAGGATGTAAAAGACCAATGTCTTCATGGCTCCTTCAAGTTTTGCAGCTGATGAATGTCCTTTGATCGGCCATAGAGTCCGCCGTATGATGTGATATATGGTGCGCGACAGATACTCAAGGTCATCAACAAAGAACTCCTTTGGATATTCAGCATCATGTGGCAAAGGCTTCATCATGCTCAACATCTGGCTCATGTTTGGTTCTGGTTTATGGAAGATGCTCTCCAGTGCATTGCGGTGGTTTTGACAACCAGGTTCATATAGCTCTCTGGGAGTGGATAGGCCTGTAAGCTCAATGATGTCAAGAGCTTTGGCTTCATGATGAACATTTCCTGTCATCCACTCAAGAACCCATGTCTTTGTATCTCTATTATATCCGCGAATGTGGAGGGTAGCATAGAATTGAAGCAAAAGTTCTTCATTCCAATGTTCTTTGTCTGTCACAAAGCTGAGCAGACCAGCATCACGAAAGCAAACAAGTGCTTCTTCTAAGCATGGCAGTCCAGCAATGGCTTCAGTGTCGAGGCGCATATGAGGGAAAATGCGCCCTTGATCATACAGAACACAGGAGTAATAGCTTCGTTGCTGATGACTCCAGAAACGATATGATGATATTCTTGGCCTTGTTTAGGGGTTCTTTGAGCTGTCAAAGAATGTGTTGTGGCTTTTGAAGCCATTTGCAATGAAGGACCCGACAGATGTGGTAGTACCAGGAAACCTTGGCAGTCTTGGCTTTGGCTTCTGGACCTGAGGCCTATGCTCAATGTGATAGTCAAACTGAGGACCAGAGACATTAGGCGGAGGGACCAGAACGGGCCATCTTACTATGATTAGCTCTCCATAGTTGTATGCTTGCTCAATTGTATAGGGCCTTGGTGGCGGAACACGAGCAGTGGTAGCAACAGTGGCTTCGGGCTGCACAACAGAAGCTTCAGGAGCATTTTCAGCATTGACTGCTGGTATGGTGCTTGGGACAGGCTCCACATTAGCTTCAGCCATGACTATGCCATTGGCTTCATTGGTGTTGGTGGTGGCAGCCTCAAGGTTTTCAACCTCCACTTGATGAGCTGGAGGGTCAGGCACAGACATGTTCACTTCATGAACAGCTTCTTCAGGAATGGGGGAGTAGGGACACATTCTTCTTGATGTTCGTCATCGGCTGATGCAGCCGGATTGTCTTCAGCAGCTGGGGCTTCAGACATGGAGACATTCACAGCTGGAGTGGCTTCTGAAAACACTTGACGTGCAACAGGTTGATGGTGCACTTCTCCTTCTGGAACGCTCGGAAGAGGGACTTGAGGCCTTGGTCCTTTGCGAAGCCTTTGTAGGACAGGCGACGCCTTGGGAGATGGAGTAGGCAGGCCCTCATCCTCTTCAACTTGCACAGATGGTGTGGCCTATTGTTGTTGGGGAGTACTCGGGGAGTCTTGTTATTGCGGGCGATCATCCCATGAAGCATCCTGAGAAATTGGCGTCAGAGGACGACCAATGCTGATGATTTCGCTGTTCGTAAGAACAGGCGATGATACCACATTGTATTCAATTTGAGGAAGAACTTCATCATCTTCAACACTGTCATGGTGACCAATGTCTTCAGCAGTGATGGGATCAACTGCTGGAATCTCTTCAGCTTCAGGAGCCTCTGTGGAAGCAGGCCAATGAACAGTCATTCGTAGTTCTTGGGTTGCAGATGCAGGACGAACCACTGAGATGGGTTCAACAACAAGGGGCTCTGTGGGAGTAGCCTGATTTTTCTTGGTCTTGCGCTTCTTCTTGGAGGGAGCAGCATCAGAGGCTTCTGAGGTTTTCCGTTTTCTGGCTTCAGCCTCTGCAGCCCTCGTCTTCTTCAGTTCTGAAGCGGTTGACATGGCCTTTGGCTTCAAGCCAGTCATGCTGCTAGGGAAGACTATGCGAGGTTCATATTGCCTTGACGGTGCAGATTGGACAGTCGATTTCTTCTTCTTTGCAGCCATCCTGGGGTCGATGCCAGGACGACCAAGAGCCTTGCGCTTCTCTGCCTCATTGTAGGCAAGCACACACTTGTCAGCCAGATTTTTCATGCGCTCACGAGAGCCTCTAGCTTCTTCACGCTTCTTGTGAAACGCTTCTTTGAGCTCGTGAAGCATGATCTTGAAGTTCTTGACATCTTGCACGCTGAGCTTGGCCACATGCTTCTTGAACTGAGCCTTTTCATAGTCAATCTTGTGCTTCAGTTCGACGATGCGCTGAGCAATAGCTAGCTCAGAAGCAGTGGCGCCATTGAAGGCGACACTGAGGCCAATGGGAAGATGCAAGTCATCAAAGCTAAGATTTGGTGTGTCAAACCACTCATCAATGAAGTTATGGATGATTGCCATGTCAAAGAGAGGCAAGTTGTTGAAGATCTCAGCTTCTTCCTTGCTCTTGATCAGTTGCTCAAGAGCATCATCTGCAAGATCATCAGGCAGATCCTTTGATGTTCCCCCTCGACACTGTCTGCCACCCTTCCTTATAGATTTCTCCGTAGCCATGAACTTCAAACTGAATGGTTTTAATATGTTCAAAGGCTTCAAAGGCTTTCGCTTGCTAGTCAGACAGGAACTGGCTTCGGGAGATTCAATGTGTTGCCGTAAGAATTCTGCAAACGAATGCAGACTATGAGAACCTAGGGATTCTCCCACGGACATGTACCTGTGACAGCATTAGAGATGCGAGGGAAGGGGAAGAGGTCATATGCATTCTCAGAAGATTTTGAAGATAAATCAGTTTGAAGACATTGACCTCATGTTGCAAAGACATTCACTTATATGTTGAGAGTTGGTTCCAGATTTGTACGAATCCGTTAATAAGTACAAGTGAGGAATCTAACTAGATATGAAGCTTAAGTGTATATACTAGGCAGTATGAGATGGAGACAGAATAGATCTAACTTTGTATAGACAGAAACCAATTTTGGTAAATTGGATGAATCATTGAGGATCAAAAAGCTGGTAAAAATAGAGTTATATTTACCACACGATGAACTGCTAGATGGGATGAATAGGAGACCGAGCAGTTCAATCCACCGTGCCCTAACTTGGCGACGGAGGACACCTACGGCGGCGGCGGAGAGGACGATGCCCGCGGCCGACGTGAGGATGGCGTCGAAGAAGTCGCGGCAGCTAAGCGCTTCGTCGCTGGCGTCGTCGAGAGCTAGCGGTGGCGCTAGGGTTTTGACGAGGTGGAGAGGTGGAAGAAGGTTTTCTTGACCGCAGGGGGCACGTATTTATAAGAAGGTGTGCGGCACAGCGCAATTACATAGGTGCCCCTGCATGTTCATATCTGAGGAACACGTGGCAAGCATGCAACATACTCAGAGTTATCCCACGTTCCCACGCCCGCCAAGTTTGTCGGATGGTCGTTCCGGCTTCTCCGGATTTCAGTCAATAAGGATGAATCATTTAACAGACTCAATGTTTGTCTCTGTGTCTTCTGCTGACAAGGATGCAGAGAAGACATTCGACAGTTTCAATAGAATGCATATGATTTGGACAGATAGAGTTTGAGATAGTAAGCATAGAGAGATTAGGGTCCGATCACATTCACTTAGTTCAAAAGATTCAACAATGAAGACATGGCTATAAGTGAATGTTGTAGAGGACAGAATACTAGTATATATATACATATATATATATATATATATATATATATATATATATATATATATATATATATATATGAAAAAGCAATCAAATCAACCTAGTGAAGTAAATCATGAAGATTAGTTGAAATTTTGAAGTCAAATCAAATGCGAAGATATTCAACAATAACGCCATGAGTGAAACACTTCAAACCAAGAAATTTGGTGGTGGCGTTACCCACCGTATAGGAAGTATTAGACCCATACACGGCGCACAATTATCGTGGCGCTCTGAAGTCAAATTCCATGTTAATGTATTCACACTCAGAATGTAAGTCTTCATTAATTGAATATATACTTTACTTCGTGTGTTGCACATTTAAGTCATCAACATGCATAAGTGTTAGGATGTGTGCTTGATCACATGACATTTGAGGATTCCAAGATATTTAGCTCACACCGTAACTTGCAAAACCTTTTCTCATCCAGGGGCTTTGTGAAGATATCTGCCAGTTGCTCTTCAGTGTTGACGTGAACGATGTCAATATCTTTCTTCATGACATGATCTCTGAGAAAGTGATGACGAATTTCAATGTGCTTTGTCTTCGAGTGCTGAACTGGATTGTTGGCAATCTTGATGGCGCTTTTGTTGTCGCAGAAGAGAGGTACTTGTTTCAGATTGACGCCATAGTCCTTGAGAGTTTGCTTCATCCACAGAAGCTGAGCACAACAAGATCCAGCAGCAATGTATTCAGATTCAGCAGTTGAGAGTGATACACAGTTTTGCTTCTTTGAAGACCAACAGACAAGTGATCGTCCCAGAAAGTGACATGTTCCTGATGTAGACTTGCGATCCACCTTGTCACCAGCATAATCAGCATCAGAGAATCCAACCAGATCAAATCTTGAGCCCTTTGGATACCATAATCCGAGTGTTGGGGTGTAAGCCAAATATCTAAGAATTCGCTTCACAGCTAAGTGATGCGATTCCTTTGGTACCGCTTGGAATCGAGCACACATGCAAACACTAAGTATAATATCTGGCCTAGATGCACATAGGTAAAGTAAAGAACCAATCATGGAGCGGTATACCTTTTGATCGAACTCTTTACCATTGTCGTCGGGGCCAAGATGATGTTTGGCTGGCATTGGTGTCGTGTAACCTTTGCAATCTTGCATGCCGAACTTCTTCAGACAGTCTTTGACATATTTTTCTTGAGATATGAAGATGCCATTTCTTTGCTGACGAATTTGAAGACCAAGGAAGAACTTCAGCTCACCCATCATGGACATTTGATATTGCTCTTGCATCATGTATCCAAACTCATCACTATACTTCTGGTTGGTGCAGCCGAAGATTATGTCATCCACATATATTTGGCATACAAACAGTTCACCATCATATGTCTTCGTGAAGAGTATGGGATCGAGGGATCCAGGTTTGAAGCCTTTGCTCTTCAGGAAGTCTTTGATTGTGTCATACCAAGCGTGAGGAGCTTGTTTGAGGCCATACAGTGCTTTGTTTAGTTTGTACACCATATCAGGATGTTTTGGATCTTCAAAGCCAGATGGTTGAGCAACATACACTTCTTCTTCAATCTTGCCATTGAGGAAAGCACTCTTCACGTCCATTTGATATAGCAAGATGTTGTGGTGATTAGCATAGGCTAGCAGTATGTGAATAGCTTCAAGCCTAGCCACAGGAGCAAATGTTTCATCAAAGTCAATTCCTTCAACTTGAGTATATCCTTGAGCCACAAGACGTGCTTTGTTTCTGACGACTTGACCATGCTCATCTTGCTTGTTCCGATATCCATTTAGTGCCAATAATGTTATGCTTGCGAGGGTCAGGGCGCTTGACAAGTTCCCAAACATTATTCAGCTTGAACTGTTGAAGTTCTTCTTGCATGGCTTGAATCCATTCAGGTTCCATAAAGGCTTCAGCAACTTTCTTGGGTTCTGATATTGACACAAATGAAAAATGCCCACAGAAATTTGCTAACTGTGTCGCTCTTGAGCGAGTAAGTGGACCAGGTGCATTGATGCTATCAATTATCTTCTCAATTTGTACTTCATTTGCAACACGAGGATGAACTGGACGAAGCCCTTGCTCATGCTGATCATTGTCATCATTGGGAGGATTGTCTTCGGTCAGAGCATTGTCTTCAGGTTGGTTTGGTGCAGAAATGATAAGTTCCTCTTCAGGTTGTGCTTCAGAGGGCATGATTTCACCAGTTCCCATCAGCTTGATAGATTCGCTGGGAGGAGCTTCATCTAATTTGCTTGGCAGGAGCTCTTGTTGTGAACCATTGGTTTCATCAAATCGCATGTCCATAGTTTCAACGATTTTGTAGTGAAAGAGGTTGAAGACTCTGTAAGAGTGCGAATCCTTTCCATAACCGAGCAAGAAGCCTTCGTGAGCTTTGGGTTCAAATTTTGACTTGTGATGGGGATTCTTGATCCAGCACCTAGCACCAAAGACTCTGAAGTAGCTGACATTTGGCTTCTCGCCAGTAAGGAGCTCATAGGATGTTTTGCCCAGAAGCTTGTGGATGTAAACACGGTTGATGATGTGACATGCTGTATCAATAGCTTCAGGCCAGAACTTTCTTGGTGTCTTGTACTCAATGAGCATTGTTCGAGCCATTTCAATAAGAGTTCTGTTCTTGCGCTCAACAATGCCATTTTGCTGAGGTGTGTATGGGGCAGAGAACTCATGAGTGATTCCCATTGTATCTAGATAAAGATCAAGCCCGGTGTTCTTGAATTCAGTGCCGTTATCACTTCTGATTTGCTTGATCTTGACGCCATAGTTGTTCATTGCTCGATTGGCGAATCGTCTGAAGACATCTTGTACTTTAGTCTTGTAGAGAATTATGTGCACCCATGTATATCTTGAGTAGTCATCAACAATGACGAAGCCATAGAGACACGCTGTTGTTGTGAGGGTAGAGTAGTGAGTAGGGCCAAATAAGTCCATGTGGAACAGCTCGAAGGGTTGAGATGTCGTCATGATTGTCTTCGAGGGGTGCTTGGCCCTCGTCATCTTTCCAGCTTCGCAGGCACCACACAAATGATCTTTCTTGAACATGACACCTTCGATGCCTATGACATGCTTCTTCTTGACGAGTGTGTGTAAGTTCCTCATGCCAGCATGCCCCAGCCTTCGATGCCAGAGCCAGCATTCTAAAGCTTTTGCAAGAAGACATACAGCAAGTTGTGGACCTGCTGAGAAATCTACCATGTATAGATCACCTTTCCTATACCCTTCAAAGACTAGAGACTTGTCAAATTCCATTAGTACAAGGCAACGATATTTTCTGAATATCACAATCATGTTTAAGTCACAAAGCATTGAGACAGACATTAAGTTGAATCCAAGGGATTCAACAAGCATCACTTTATCCATGTGTTGATCCTTTGAGATTGCAACTCTGCCTAGACCCAATACCTTGCCTTTACTAGTGTCAGCAAATGTGATTTGACTTTTGTCGGATGGACGTAAGGTTGAGTCCATGAGAAGACTTCGATCACCAGTCATATGATTAGTGCATCCGCTGTCCATAATCCATTCTGAAGCACAAGGTGTCATACCCTACAGTGCAGTTAGGAGGATAGGCTTTACAAGGTATGTTGTGAAGCATAAGCATTTGACGCACACTAGGATTATCACAACTTAGATGAAAGTTAGAACACACAGTATGTCAGGTAAGCGATTCATATGTGGAATACATAGTAAGTCATTTTATCATGCGTCCCTTATAGTGTTTTTAGGTCCCCAGCAATAATATCGGACGCCTTTGATTGCTGGCTAGAGACCATGTTCTGCAAAAGAGAGTTAGATCTTCTTCACCACCCACATCATTAGGGGTGGCTTAGAAGCAATGAGTCTAAGTGCAGCATCTGAGAATTTCGGCTTTGGAGCCCTAGCAAATAGCCTTGCAGGAGAAGACTGATACTCATATGAGTAAGCAGAAAAGTTCTTAGTCCTATGAACATGGCAGTTTGAGGACACACGTTCATATTCATTAGTTTGATTATGATTTCCCTGCAAAACATTGGCGTTAGGGTGACTCAGGTGAGTCCTTTTTCCGTATGAAGCCGCTGGACCATGTGTCGCCTTTGGTCTGGGGTTTGTCTTCTTCCCTGGTGGTGTCATGACAACATTCATAGGAAGATTCTCAAGACAGCTTTTGGGAACCCAGATCTTCTTCATTGGCGGTCCATTCCTGCAGTTAGTACCAATATACCTGGCAAACACTTCACCATTCTGATTTTTGAACAGTTTATAGTTTGCATCAAATGATTCATCAATGATAATAGGATTAGCATAGGTAAAGCCAGATAAGGTGGATGGATCCACTGAAGGTTACTTTGCAGCAACCCATGTGGTTTTGGGATACTGCTCAGGCTTCCAGTAGGAGCCATCAACATTCATTTTCCTCGAACCCAAGACCCTCTTTCCTAGGGTTTCAGTTCAGAATCTGATTTTTGAGGACATCGCAAAGTGTCTGATGCCCTTTCAGACTTTTATACATCCCTGTTTCAAGCAGTGTCTTCAACCTCGCATTTTCATCAGCAATAGTAGTGGTATCCTCAGAAGAGGGGTTAGTTACCACATCAGTAGTTGA
Organism: Triticum dicoccoides; assembly: GCF_002162155.2. Taxonomy (NCBI): domain Eukaryota; kingdom Viridiplantae; phylum Streptophyta; class Magnoliopsida; order Poales; family Poaceae; genus Triticum; species Triticum dicoccoides. The sequence continues at coordinate 639,627,411 of NC_041381.1, forward strand.
AGACAAAGCAACAGTAGTAGCATTGGAACATTCAGCAACAGAGGTAGCATTATTACGCTCAATGCATTTTAAACATGGTGGTTCAAATCCATCCTGAGCGGAACAGATCTGTTGAGCGCGAAATGACTCATTCTCTTTTTGAAGATCTTCATGAGTCGCTTTCAATTTCTCAAGCTCTTGCTTCCTTTGAAGATAATCATAGGAGAGCTTTTCATAAGTGGTTGAGAGCGTCTCATGAAGACTTTCATGTTCTTGATACTTAGCATGATGATTTTTTATGTCTTCAACTAAGAATTGTGAATGTGTCATTTCCGCGTCCAACAGGTCATCACTTTTGTCTAACAGTTTTTGAGTATGTTCCATAGCCCTTTGTTGTTCAGTAGCAATTTTAGCAAGTGTTTTGTAGCTAGTTTTACATTCACAAACAGAGTCATCTTCACTTGATGTTTGAAAGTAAGCATCGTGTGATTTTACCTTGGCACCGCATGCCATGAAGCAGTAGGTGGGAGCAGGATCGTCCTTGTCATCATCAGCGTTGGTGTGGGAGTCATTGTCTTCAATGTTGAAGATGGACTTGGCAACGTAGGCTGTGGCTAGAGCCAGACTTGCAACGCCAGATTCGGACTCAGCTTCAGATTCCACCTCCGCCTCCTTAGAAGCAGACTCCTCCTCTAAATCCATTTCCTTGCCAACAAAAGCACGAGCCTTGCCAGATGAGCTCTTCTTATGAGATGAAGACTTTGATGAGGACTTGGAAGAAGACTTTGAAGATTTCTTCTTCTTGTTGTCATCAAAGTCATATTCCTTGCTCTTCTTCTTCTTCTTCTTATCGTTGTCCCACTGAGGACACTCAGAGATGTAGTCCCCAGGCTTCTTACACTTGTGACATGTTCTCTTCTTGTTGTCTTGAGTGGAAGCTTCATCATTTCTTGAACTGGATCGTGAAGACTTTCTGAAGCCCTTCTTCTTGGTGAATTTTTGGAACTTCTTCACAAGCATAGCAAGTTCCCTTCCAATGTCTTCAGGATCATCAAAACTGCAGTCAGATTCTTCTTCTTCAGATGAGGAAACAACTTTTGCCATCAAAGCACGAGTTCGGCCATAGTTGGGGCCATAGATATCTCTTTTCTCAGAAAGCTGGAACTCATGTGTGTTGAGCCTCTCAAGTATATCAGACGGATTGAGAGTCTTGAAGTCAGGACATTCTTGTATCATGAGGGCAAGGGTGTCAAAGGAGCTGTCAAGAGATCTTAGCAGCGTCTTGACGATTTCATGCTTGGTGGTCTGAGTGGCGCCGAGAGCCTGAAGCTCATTTGTGATGTCGGTGAGGCGATCAAACGTGAGCTTGACATTTCCATTGTCGTTTCTCTTGAAGCGGTTGAAGAGGTTGCGAAGAACACTGATCCTTTGATCTCTCTGAGTTGAGACGCCTTCGTTGACCTTGGACAGCCAGTCCCAGACTAGCTTTGACATTTCCAGAGCACTCACACAACCATACTGTCCTTTGGTCAGATGACCACAGATGATGTTCTTTGCAGTTGAGTCCAGTTGAATGAACTTCTTGACATCAGCAGGGGTGACACCTTCACCAGTTTTTGGAACGCCGTTCTTGACGATATACCAGAGGTCGACATCAATGGCTTCAAGATGCATGCGCATCTTATTCTTCTAGTAGGGATATTCAGTTCCATCAAACACGGGGCAAGTGGCGGAGACTTTGATTATCCCTGCAGTCGACATAGCTAAACTCCAGGTGGTTAAACCGAATCACACAGAACAAGGGAGTACCTCACTCTGATACCAATTGAAAGTGCTAGTTATCGACTAGAGGGGGGTGAATAGGTGATTTTTATAAGAGTCTTCAAAACGTGGAAGTTTCGAAGACAAACAATAGAAATGACCTAATTGATATGCAGCGGAAGATAAACTACAACAAGCAAGCCATAGTCAAGTATGCAATAATGTGAACATACAAAGACTAATAGCAGCTAGGTAGTAAGGATCAGGATGGAAGATAGTATGAAGCCAATCAACGATAGTAGTCAAGCAATGAAGTCAAACAGATAAGACAAATAAGCAATGACTTCACGAAGACAAACTCAAAGTAAAGGAGGGAAGGGATAGAACCAGTCACTTGTTGAAGACACAGGATTTGTTGGACCAGTTCCAGTTGTTGTGACAACTGTACGTCTGGTTAGGGAGGCTGAGATTCAACTCAGAAGACCGCGTCTTCACCTTATTCCCCTTGAGCTAAGGACACATAGTCCTCGCCCAATCACTCTGGTAAGTCTTCAAGGTAGACTTCCAAACCTTCACAGACTTCGTTCACCGGCAATCCACAATGACTCTTGGATGCTCAGAACGCGACGCCTAACTGGCTGGAGGATACACAGCCCTCAAGTGTAATAAGTCTTCAAGTCACACAGACAGAAAGACTTCAGTGATGCCTAACACTCTTTGGCTCTGGGTGTTTGGGCTTTGTACTCGCAAGGATTTCTCTCTCAAAGGCTTCGAGGTGGGTTGCTCTCAAAACGACAAAAGTCGTAAACTAACTCTGAGCAGCCACCAATTTATGGTGTAAGGGGTGGGATATTTATAGCCACAAGGCAACCCGACCTGATATGTCCGAAATGACCCTGGGTCACTAAGGAACTGACACATGTTCCAACGGTCAGATTTCAAACACACACGGCAACTTTACTTGGGCTACAAGCAAAGCTGACTCATCCAGCTCTGGATAAGATTTGCTCTCATTGTATTCGCTCGAAGACATAGGATTTGGGTTGAGCATCACTTCAGTTACTCTGACTTTGTTCACTTGGACCCCACTTAACAGTACGGTAGTTCCTATGACTCAACAAAGAAGAAAAGGAAACAACGAAACAACTCAGTCTTCATGCTCCATAGTCTTCACTCAATGTCTTCTCATGTCATAGTCTTCAGTGTGAATATCTTCACACACCACCATTGTCTTCAATGTCTTCATACATTTTTAGGGGTCATCTCTGGTAGGTAAACCGAATCAATAAGGGACACTTCCTGCGTTATCCTGCAATTCTCACAAATGCATTAGTCCCTCAACCAACTTTGTCGTCAATACTCCAAAACCAACTAGGGGTGGCACTAGATGCACTTACAGCGGCTATTTCGGCGGTGACCCCTACTAATACGGACGTGCCGAACATGCTGATGGACGCTCTGCAAAGTGCGTCCGTCTTGGAGGAGCATCGTACCTTGATGGGTACGGTGGTTGAGAAGATTCAGTCTCCTAAAAGCGGGCTGAATGAAGCCTTCACGAGCCTACTAACAGGCTTCGAGGTATGCGATGTAATGTCTTTAGCCAATTTCCATATGAAAAATATGCATGTATATAGATAGTAGCCCTTGAGACTTTGTTCGGCCCATGAAGAAGGGCAAACAGAGGATCTATAGACATCCACAGGAAATAACATACTTATCTTTTTGGTAAAAAACAGGCTTCACTGTTAGCGGCGACCGCTCAGGCCACCAAAGTTTCCGAACTGAAGCAGAAACTGCAGCTGGCCGACGAGGACATTATCCTTATTAACAAGCGGTTCGACGAGGCACAAGGCATGTTTCAATTGCTCCGTACATGATTGTATTAATTTGCAAACGCTAAGTTGAAGCTTACGTGCTGCTATATGCATAATTGCAGATGGCACTGCTGAGGTCGAGACCCTCAGGGGTGACCTTGCCCGGGCGAAGGAGCAGGCAAGGGTGAGCAATACGACTGCTGATAAAGCAGCTGTAGATTTGAAGGCCGAACATGCCACCCGGCGCCAGTTCGAGGAGCGGGTATCCAAAGTGGAGCAAGAGCTCAAGGATGCAACTCGCAGGTGCGAGTCCCTCGAGGAGGAGGATAAAGTTAAGGCGGTCGAAATCGCGAAGGCCCTTCAGGAAGCCCAAGAGGCGAGGTTCGAATCCCGAGCGGCTTGCGAGGAGATCTGACAGGCCGGATAGATAGCGGCTGGTAAGCCCTTTCTTTTATAGTCTAAGTTTGTCGATCTGAGGTATGCCTTGCTTAATCGACTATGGAGTTCTCCAGATGCCTTTGCGGATCTTCTGAAGAGCACCGCCGACGTCGTGCAATTATTCTGAGCCCAAGAGGGGCATGCGATGGAGAAGCTGTTCTGGTCGCAGTTCCCAACGCAGGAGTGCTCGGCGCTGTTGAACGACCAAATGGCACAGTGGGCTGAGCTGCATAAGATGTCTGGGGCAGCCATGAAGGATGTGATAGTCTAGTTGTGGCCAGCCAGACCCATTTCGAGTAGCTATTTTGGCCTAGTGCGGCAACTAGTCGATGCCTTGCCGCGAATTCATGCAATCAAGCAGTCAGTGTGCATAGAAGGTGCACGGATGGCCTTCGCCCGTGTCAAGATGCACTAGGCGAAGATGAAGGCCGACGTTATTGCAGTTGAGGGTCCTCCCGGAGGCAAAGACCACCGCACGCCGGAGCACTACTTAGAAGAAGTCCTAGAGGGTGATCTCTTAATAGAGGGTCAATGCTCAAAGGACATTATGTTCGAATGAATGTATGCGAATGACCCAGATGTTTTTATTATATATATTAAGGATTTGTGATGTATTTGTGCCATTGTCTGAATGTTCTTTCCTCCTGTGCGGCTGTTTTTGTAGTCCAGAGAGTTTTCTAGTCGTCGGCTTCGACCCCCACATATATACTACGGGGATGTTCGGAATGGCACATGATCACACTTGACCCAACGTCTTGGTCCGTAAAGGAGTTGTCAGTGCGGCGAACCAGGCAATCGGACTATGTGGCTTTACCACTCTCACTTAGCAGTAGGAGTTTGACGATGGGGCTATAAGATAGCCCCTGGTGTGTACACGGCTATCCGGATGCGGATGCGTTACATATGTGACCGGAAAAATGGTCCTCCGTATAATACGGGAAAAATAGCTAAAGATTTAGTAAGTCGCCGAGTGGCTGACCAGCTCTCGCCGCATCATGACAGTCAGTTTTCGGCTTTCTCTACTGAGGTGCTTGATCGGACAAACCAGAAACACAATGGTAGTAGTTCTCCCTTTACTACCCTAGCTGAACAAACGTAACATAAGGTAGCAAACACGGGAGCCGAGCAACCCAACTATTGAGCAAAGACATGATTCGGAGCCGATGCATATAATGCCGAGTTCGGGACGCCAAAGTGTACTATAAAGCTATTCGGGCTTTTGTTTGGCAACACATACCACATAGAGCCCCTGGTAATGGGTACTGAGGTGTGTGAGTGTAACAACTGGGGAGACGGAATACAATTTTATAAATAAAGTCGATACCGAAAAAATGTCTTCACTAGAATCTGATTGGTACATCGAAACGTGATCTTATAGAGGGCACCATAGGCACCAAGACCATTTTACATGTCGGGGGGTCTAAGAATAAGGAGAAAAGCTCGATACAGGTCCTTGAATAAAGTTTGGTCTAAAGAATCCTTTCGACATCCTGTCGCACGTCTGCGCCGCTTTCGCCTTGGAGAGAGAGGTTCCTTAAGAGGAATTGTCTTCGGTTATCCACACGAAACCGGGCTCGAAGAGAGTCCTTGTAAGTCCGTAGGATATATAGGTTTGAATGCACCTGTGGTATAAGAGAAAAAATAATCGAAAAAAAAAGGTGGAAGGTCATACATGGTCAAACCATACTTTAGACCTGTCCGTATTGTGCCTCCGTTGATGGCCAAGGTATTTTGAGTGCATAATTATGCATGCGCGGTACAAATTCTGTACGTGCGTGCGGCGATCGACGGAGGCGAAACTGCTAGTCTAGCTCTCGAATGACCGAGCTGTCAGCATGCGGAACTAACCGGACTCGTTTAACAATGTCCTGCGGTTTGATGGCCAGTGAGGTGTGCGGTTTGATAGGGCCGCTCTATATTTCGGCCACGAGGGCCACGATGTGATCCTTCGTATGGAGGGAGCGTTCCGTGTTTCCATTGACTGTTATGACGCCACATGGACCAGGCATCTTGATCTTTAAATAAGCGTAGTGAGGGACCATGTTGAATCGAGCGAAAGCGGTTCGTCCAAGCAGTGTGTGATAACCACTGCGGAAGGGGACGATATCGAAGATCAAGTCTTCGCTGTGGAAGTTGTCTGGCGAGTCGATGACGACTTCCCATGTTATTGAGCCCGAGCAACGGGCCTCTACACCAGGTATTACTCCTTTAAAGGTAGTTTTAGTGGGCTTGATTCTTGACAGATCAATACCCATTTTGCGGATAGTGTCCTTGTAAAGCAGGTTAAGACTACTGCCGTTGTACACGAGGACTCGCGTGAGGTGGAATCCGTGGATGATTGGGTCGAGGACCAAAGCTGCCGAACCTCCATCACGGATACTGCTTGGGTGGTCCTTTCAATCGAAGGTGATCGAACAAGCCGACCATGGGTTGGATTTTGGGGCGACCGGATCTATGGCGTAGACATTCCTTAATGCACGCTTGCGCTCCCGCTTGGGGATGTGAGTGACGTAGATCATATTCACCGTTTTGACCTTGGGGGGAAATTTCTTCTCTCCCCCTGTGTTCGGTGGGTGAGGCTCTTCATCGTCGTCCTCGCTGGGCGGCCCTTTCCCCTTGTGTTGGGTGTTGAGCTTGTTGGCCTGCTTAAAGACCCAACCGTTTCCGTTGGTGTGATTGGCATGTTTTATCGGGGGGCCATGAGTCTGGGAAGGCCGATCAAGTATTCTGTCCAAACTGGATGGACCATCTCTGTTTCCATTGAATGGCTTCTTCCGTTGACTAGATTTGGAGCCACTGAATCCGGCGTTGACCGCCATGTCTTCGTTATTGTTTCGATGCTTGTGCTTGTTGCATCGTGGCTTGCCATTTCCATCCCTTGCTTCAGAGGTGCCTGGGTTGCTGGTGCTATTGCTTCTATGAGCTAGCCATCTATCTTCCCCGCGCAAAAGCGGGTCATAAGTGCGGTAAGGAATGCCATGGACTTCGGCTTTTCTTGGCCGAGGTGTCGGGCGAGCCACTCATCTCGGACGCTGTGTTTGAAGGCCGCGAGGGCTTCGGCGTCCGGACAATCCACAATCTGGTTCTCTTTAATTAAGAACCTGGTCCAGAGCTTCCGGGCTGATTCTCCGGGTTGTTGTTGGAAATATGCCCTAGAGGCAATAATAAAATGGTTATTATTATATTTCCTTGTTCATGATAATTGTCTATTGTTCATGCTATAATTGTATTAACCGGGAACCATAATACACGTGTGAATACATAGACCACAACATGTCCCTAGTGAGCCTCTAGTTGACTAGCTGGTTGATCAATAGGTGGTTATGGTTTCCTGACCATGGACATTGGATGTTGTTGATAATGGGATCACATCATTAGGAGAATGATGTGATGGACAAGACCCAGTCCTAAGCATAGCACAAGATCGTGTAGTTCGTTTGCTAAGAACTTTTCTAATGTCAAGTATCATTTCCTTAGACCATGAGATTGTGCAACTCCTGGATACCGTAGGAATGCTTTGGGTGTACCAAACGTCACAACGTAACTTGGCGGCTATAAAGGTGCACTACAGGTATCTCCGAAAGTGTCTGTTGAGTTGGCATGAATCGAGACTGGGATTTGTCACTCCGTATGACGGAGAGGTATCTCTGGGCCCACTCGGTAATGCATCATCACAATGAGCTCAATGTGACTAAGGAGTTAGTCATGGGATCATGCATTTCGAAACGAGTAAAGAGACTTGCCGGTAACGAGATTGAACGAGGTATTGGGATACCGACGGTCGAATGTCTGGAAAGTAACATACCAATTGACAAAGGGAATTGTATATGTGATTGATTGAATCCCCGACATCGTGGTTCATCCGATGAGATCATTGTGGAACATGTGGGAACCAACATGGGTATCCAGATCCCGCTCTTTGTCATTTTCCAGAGAGATTTGTCGGTCATGTTTGCCTGATTCCCGAACCCGTAGGGTGTACACACTTAAGGTACGGTGACGCTAGAGTTGTTATGGGAATTAGTATGTTCGTTACCGAATGTTGTTCGGAGTCCCGGATGAGATCCCAGACGTCACGAGGAGTTCCGGAATGGTCGCCGGAAGTGTTCAGGGGTTTATCGGTATTGTATCGGGACCACCGAAAGGGTTCCGGTGGTCCATCGGGAGGGTCCACCTGCCCCGGATGGCCCTATGGGCGGCTGAATATGAAGGGGAACCAGCCCCTAGGTGGGCTGGGCGCCAAACCCCCCTAGGGCCCATGCGCCTAGGGTTTGGGGGAAACCCTAAAGGGGGCGCCCCCCTTGGCTTGGGGGGCAAGCCTCCCCCCTTGGCCGCCGCCCCCCCTCTAGATCCATCTGGAGGGGTCCGGCCCCCCTCTCCCTTGCCCCTATAAATGGAGGGGAGGTGGGAGGGTTGCCGCACCCTTCCCCTGGCGAAACCCTCCCCCTCTCCAACACCGCCTCCTCCTCCGTAGTGCTTGGCGAAGCCCTACCGGAGAACTGCAAGCTCCACCACCACGCCGTCTGCTGCCAGAGCTCTCCCTCAACTTCTCCTCTCCCCTTGCTGGATAAAGAAGGAGGAGACGTCCCCGGGCTGTATGTGTGTTGAACGCAGAGGAACCGTTCGTTCGGCGTTAGATAGGATCTTCCACGATTTGAATCTCACGAGTACGACTCCATCATCCGCGTTCTAGTAACGCTTCCGCTTGGCGATCTTCAAAGGTATGAAGATGCACATCCTCTCTCTCTCTCTCTCTCTCTCTCTCTCTTGTTGCTAGAATCTCCTAGATTGATACGTAGGACAATTTTGAATTATTGCTACGTTCCCCAACAGTGTCATCATGAGCTACGTCTATGCGTTGATTCTATGCATGAGTAGAACACAAGTAGCTGTGGGTGTTGGTTTGTTCAATTTGCTTACCGTTACTAGTCCTATCTTGTTTCGCCGGTATTGTGCGATGAAGCGGCCCGGACCGACCTTACACGTACGCTTATGTGAGACAGGTTCCACCGACTGACATGCACTTGTTGCATAAGGTGGCTAGCGGGTGTCTGTCTCTCCCACTTTAGTCGGATCGGATTCGATGAAAATGGTCCTTATGAAGGGTAAACAACAATTGGCATATCACCGTTGTGGCTTTTGCGTAGGTAAGAAACGTTCTTGCTAGAAACCTATAGCAGCCACGTAAAACATGCAGCAACAATTAGAGGACGTCTAACTTGTTTTTGCAGGGTATGCTATGTGATGTGATATGGCCAAAAGAATGTGATGAATGATATATGTGATGTATGAGATTGATCATGTTCTTGTAATAGGAATCACGACTTGCATGTCGATGAGTATGACAACTGGCAGGAGCCATAGGAGTTATCTTAATTTATTGTATGACATGCGTGTCATTGAAAAACGCCATGTAATTACTTTACTTTATTGCTAACTATTAGCCATAGTAGTAGAAGTAATAGTTGGCGAGACAACTTCATAAAGACACAATGATGGAGATCATGATGATGGAGATCATGGTGTCATGCCGGTGATGAAGGTGATCATGCCGCGCTTCAAAGATGGAGATCAAAGGCGCAAGATGATATTGGCCATATCATGTCACTTTATGATTTGCATGTGATGTTTGTCATGTTTACATCTTATTTGCTTAGAATGATGGTAGCATAAATAAGATGACCCCTCACTAAAATTTCAATAAATTGTTCCCCCTAGATGTGCACCATTGCGAAAGTTCGTTATTTCGAAGCACCATGTGATGATCGGGTGTGATAGATTCTAACGTTCACATACAATGGGTGTAAGCAAGATTTACACATGCGAAAACACTTAGGTTAACTTGACGAGCCTAGCATGTACAGACATGGCCTCAGAACACAAGAGACCGAAAGGTCGAACATGAGTCGTATAGTAGATACGATCAACATGAAGATGTTCACCGGTGTTGACTAGTCTGTCTCACGTGATGATCGGACACGGCCTAGTTGACTCGGATCTTGTATCACTTAGATGACTAGAGGGATTTCGATCTGAGTGGGAGTTCATTAAATAATTTAATTAGATGAACTTAATTATGATGAACATAGTCTAAAATATCTTTGCAATATGTCTTGCAGATCAAATGGCCCACGCTAATGTTTCCCTCAACTTCAACGCGTTCCTAGAGAAAACCAAGCTGAAAGACGATGGTAGCAACTATACAGACTGGGTCCCAAACTTGAGGATCATCCTCATAGATGCCAAGAAAGCATATGTCCTAGAAGCACCGCTAGGTGAAGCGCCCATTTTCCAGCAACTCAAGATGTTACTCCCTAGTTCAGTGTGGCATGCTTTACAGCTTAGAACCAGGGCTCCAAAAGCATTTTGAGCAGCACGGAGCATATGAGATGTTCCAAGAGCTGAAAATGGTTTTCCAAGCTCATGCCTAGATCGAGAGATATGAAGTCTCTGACAAGTTCTACAGTTGTAAGATGGAGGAAAATAGTTCTGTCAATGAGCATATACTCACTATGTCTGGGTTACACGGCCGTTTGTCTCAGTTGGGAGTTAATCTCCCAGATGACTCGGTCATTGACAGGATCCTCCAGTCACTCCCACCTAGCTACAAGACCTTTGTGATGAACTACAATAATGCAAGGGATGGATAAGTCCATTCCTGAGTTATATTCAATGCTGAAATCAGTAGAGGTGGAAATCAAAAAGGAACATGAAGTGTTGATGGTGAATAAGACCACTAGTTTCAAGAAAGGCAAGGGTAAAAAGAACTTCAAGAATGAAGGCAAGGGAGTTGCCGCGCCCGGTAAGTCAGTTGTCGGGAAGAAGCCAAACAATGGACCCAAGCCCGAGACTCAGTGCTTTAATTGTAAAGGAAATGGTCACTGGAAGCAGAACTGCCCCAAGTACTTAGCGGATAAGAAGGACGACAACACCAAAGGTATATGTGATATACATGTTATTGATGTGTACCTTACCAGTACCCATAGTAGCTCCTGGGTATTTGATACCGGTGCGGTTGCTCATATTTGTAACTCAAAACAGGAGCCGCAGAATAAGCGGAGACTGGCGAAGGACGAGGTGACGATGCACGTCGAGAATGGTTCGAAGGTCGATGTGATCGCCGTTGGCATGCTACCTCTACATTTACCTACGAGATTAGTTTTAAACCTCAATAATTGTTATTTAGTGCCAACTTTGAGCATGAACATTGTATCTGGATCTCGTTTAATGCGAGATGGCTACTCATTTAAATCCGACAATAATGGTTGTTCTATTTATATGAAAGATATGTTTTATTGTCATGCCCCGCTAGTCAATGGATTCTTCTTATTGAATCTCGAACGTGATGTTACACATATTCATAGTGTGAGTACCAAAAGATTGAAGGTAAATAATGATAGTCCCACATACTTGTGGCACTGCCGCCTTGGTTACATTGGTGTCAAACGCATGAAGAAACTCCATGCAGATGGACTTTTGGAGTCTCTTGATTATGAATCATTTGACACGTGCGAACCATGCTAAGGGAGTCTTGGATAAGGGGGTATCCGGACAGCCGGACTATATACTTTGGCCAGACTGTTGGACTATGAAGATACAAGACTGAAGACTTCGTCCCATGTCCGGGTGGGACTCTCCTTTGCGTGGAAGGCAAGCTTGGTGATCCGGCTGATAGATCTCCTTCTCTGTAACCGACTCTGTGTAACCCTGGCCCCCTCAGGTGCCTATATAAACTAGAGGGTTTAGTCCGTAGGACAACAACAATCATAATCATAGGCTAGCTTCTAGGGTTTAGCCTCTACGATCTCGTGGTAGATCAACTCTTGTAATACTCATATCATCAAGATCATCAAGAAAGAAGTAGGGTATTACCTCCATCGAGAGGGCCCGAACCTGGGTAAACATCATGTCCCCTGTCTCCTGCTACCATCATCCTTAGACGCACAGTTCGGGACCCCCTACCCGAGATCCGGCGGTTTTGACACCGACATTGGTGCTTTCATTCAGAGTTCCAGTGTGTCACCGCAATAAGGCTTGACGGCTCGTCTTGTTGTCAAGGACAACATCATCTCTTGGGGAGCTCTGACCCTAGGCCAAACTCTCTGGCTGGGCGGCTTCGTTGGACCGCCCGATTGGTTGTCGCACCGATGATGACTTCTCGGGTCGTCAAAAACAGCCTCCACGTTGATTCGGAACTCGCCGAACAGATGGATCCAATGGAGCTCTCCTCCCTTAATGAGCTCTTGGATTGCATCGCCGCCTTGGGCATCGCTACGGACTATGATCAGATCGGGCTTAAACCCGACCAAAGGGAGATTTATTCTCCGCTGGTCACCCATGATATAGTGGTAGTGGAACAGGATCATATGAAATCTCCCGCTATTTTGAGGATGAACTATGTCCGGATTTCCGAGCTCTCTGAGCCGGACACCCGCTCATGGGAGGACACGACCCAAACCCCGAATTCATAATCGGGCGGCGGTTCGAAGAAATTGGGCAACATCCCAGAGCCCAAGCCATTAAGCTCGGAAGCTTCTTTGCCCCTGGGTCCCAGATTGGGTCAGGATTCGGATTCGAAACCACCCACCCACCCAGATATATTCAATCTTTCACATATCAGACAAGAGCCCCAAGAGACAATACATCATTACTGGTCCAGATTCCTCCTTGTGATAAACAGGGTCAAGGACTGTCGTGAGAAAGACACAATCTCCCTCTTTCGCAAAAATTGCATGGACAAAGGGATCCTCAACGCTATAACTCGCCGTGACATAGTACACTTCGCTGACTTAGCGGCCATAGTGCAGAAATACTGCGCAATGGAAAGTGCATGGAAAACCCAAACAAACTTCTGGGACAATCCGGCTCTCACTAAAACCTTCATCCAAACTAAAAGGGAAAACTCTCGTAAGTTACCCGATCCAATCACCAAAAAACCAGAGCCCGATACAAGGCGTGGAACCGTATTGGAGGAATGGCTCAATGGGCCTTGCAAACTTCACAGCACACCGGACGTCACGCCAACTCATAGCCTTAGAGCATGCTGGATACTCCGGCAGGTAGCAAAGAGCAGCGAGGATCTCCTCATAAACCATACAGTAGAGCAACATCCCGCCGGAAATAACAATACGGTATTGACAGTCTTCGAGACTTTCGCCTCAAATAATAGGCGCAAGCGAGCTCAACGCAGTCTCGTCGATGTTTGCCACGTGGCAACAATAAATCCATGGAACGACACGGCTATAACTTACAATGCCAATGACGAACCTCAATTCCGAACAGTCCGGGCACCAGCCGCTTTGGTCCTTAGTCCAATCGTGGATGGCTTCCGGCTCACTGAAGTGCTCATGGACGGTGGAAGCGAACTAAACCTCATCTATGAAGAAACCCTCAACAAGAAGGAAATTGACAAAAGCCGCATTGAGCGAAGCAGCACGACCTTCAGGGGAATCATCCCTAGTCGGGAGGCGCGATGTGCGGGAAAAACCACACTGGATGTGGTATTCGGCACGCCGGAGAATTACAGGTCCGAAGAAATTACATTCCAAGTGGCCCCGTTCAGCAGCGAATACCACGCCCTCTTAGGGCGGGACGCATTTACGAGCTTCCAAGCTATACCCCATTACGGGTACATGAAGCTCAAAATGCCCGGGCCCAATGGAATCATCACTCTAGCTAGTGATCCGGACGTTGCACTCTGCGCCGAAAATAAAACTGCCGCACTAGCCCTGGAGGCATTATCCGAAGCCCTCGCGGCTGAAGAACTAACAACACTGCGTGCCAAAGTGGACAGAGACGACATGATACTCGACAAGCGACCCAAGTCCACCTCCTTCAAACCCGCGGACGAGATAGTTAAATTCCAGGTCAACCCAATGGACCCTACAAAGACAGCTTCCATCGGGACATAGCTGAACCCCACAATAGACATCGCACTGCGAGATTTCCTGCGTGAGAATTGGGATATTTTCGCCTGGCATCCTTCAGACATGCCGGGCATCCCACGTAGGTTGGCTGAACACAGCCTCAATATTCTGAAAGGATACAAGCCAGTCAAGCAGACTCTTAGGCGCTTCTCAGAGCCTAAGCGGCAAGCCATGGGAGAAGAGCTAGCCAAGCTACTCGCGGCCGGATTCATCAGAGATATAAAACATCCAGATTGGCTAACAAACCTGGTAATGGTACCAAAGAAGGACAAATCCTGGCGCCTATGTGTCGATTTCAAGGACCTCAATAAGGCTTGCCCCAAGGATCCCTTCCCCCTCCCCCGCATTGATGAAATCATCGACGCCACCGCAGGACATGACTCATTGTGTTTCCTCGATGTACACTGCGGATACCATCAGATCAAGATGGCGGAGTCTGATCAAGCCACAACGGCCTTCATTACGCCATATGGCCCCTTCTGTTTCAACACCATGCCTTTCGGGCTCAAAAACGCCGGCGCAACCTATCAACGCATGATTCGGACATGCCTGGAAAAACAAATCGGCAAAACAGTAGAGGCTTACGTAGACGACGTGGTCATTCAAACAAGACACGTTGAAACTTTAATATATGACTTGAGGCTCACGTTCGACAACCTCCGAACATATGACATCAAGCTCAACCCAGAGAAATGTGTCCTCGGTGTACCCTCCGGGAAATTGCTCGGCTTCATCATTTCCAATAGAGGAATTGAAGCAAATTCGGCAAAAATCCGAGCTCTGTCACAGTTGGCTATCCCAAGAGACCTCAAGCAGATCCAGAAACTAACTGGATGTGTGGCTGCCTTAAGCCGCTTTATCTCCCGATTAGGAGAAAAGGCACTACCTCTCTATTGCCTTCTTCGACGCACCGAACACTTTGAGTGGACGGATGTGGCCACGGCAGGACTGGAAGAAGTAAAGGCACTCTTGACCAAATACTGGCGAACCTATGCTATTATACATAGCCGCAACACACCAAGTTGTAAGCGCAGTGCTCGTCATCGAACGAGAAGCAGACAAACACAAGTTCCCGCTACAAAAGCCGGTATATTACATGTCCACTATCCTCACTCCATGCAAATCTCGGTACCCACACTATCAAAAGATAGCATACACGGTCTTCATGGCATCCCGGAAGCTACGACACTACTTTCAAGAGTGTTCGATTACGGTGGCCTCCGAAGTACCACTCAATTATATAATAAACAACCACAACGCAACAGGCTGAATTGCTAAATGGGCTATCGAGCTCCTTCCGTTCGACATAACATACAAACCACGGCGGGCCATTAAGTCGGAAGTTCTGGCTGACTTTGTCGCCGAATGGACAAAAGCCGAACTCCCTAAAGAGTACGGCGCGTACTCCAATTGGATCATGCACTTCGACGGCTCTAAAATGCTAGCCGGATTGGGAGCAGGTGTTGTCCTGACATCCCCCACCAGAGACACGGTCCAATACATACTCCAAATACTATACACAGACTCCAACAATGCAGCCAAATACGAGGCTCTGTTGCATGGTCTTCGGATGGCAGTCTCCATTGGTATCCAATGCCTCGAAGTGTGCGGGGACTCGAACCTCGCAATATCTCAGCTAAATGGAGACTTTGATGCCAAAGTTCCAAAAATGGCAGCTTATCATAACGCCGTCCTCAAAATGTCAGCTCGGTTCGAGGGGCTCGAATTCCACCATGTGGTCAGAGAAAATAATCAAGCGAAGGGCGTCCTCACCCGCATCGGCGCCAAACGCGACCCCGTCCCACCTAATATCTTCTTGGAAAGGCTGTTCAAGCCGTCCGTGGTATGGGAGGGGGAGTCCGGCCATACTAGTCCGGCTCCGAATACAACCCCAGATTTCGAACCACCTGATGTAATCGGAGGCTCTGCCACCAAAATAACACCTTCTGCCCATAAAATCATGGCTGTCATCGCCCCGTGGACCGAGCCCTTCTTAGCCTACCTAAATAGGCAAGAGCTCCCTGAGGACCAAAATGAGGCACATTGTATTGTGCGACGTTCTAAGGCCTACAAAGTCCATGAAGGAGAGCTCTACAAGAAAAGCACTATCGGAGTGCTCCAAAGATGCATCTGCGAAGAGGAAGGGCGGCAGCTCTTAGCCGAAATCCATTCCGGACTCGGCGGGCACCATGCTGCAGCTCGGGCACTTGTAATCAAGGCCTTCCGTATAGGTTTTTACTGGCCGACAGCCCAGGCAGATGCACAGGACCTTGTCCAAAATTGCGTTGGTTGCCAACTCTTCGCCAATCAGAGCCATATGCCCCCTACCGCTCTCCAAACAATCCCCATAACTTGGCCCTTCACTGTCTGGGGGCTGGACATGGTCAGACCACTTAAAGGGGGAGGGCATAAGAAAAATAACTTATTGGTCATGGTGGACAAGTTCACCAAATGGATAGAAGCCAAACTAGTTAAAACGGCCGAATCCGGACCAGTGATAGACTTCATATCAGGGGTTGTACACCGTTATAGTGTCCCCCACAGCATCATCACTGACAATGGCTCAAACTTCACAGCCGATGAGGTGAAAACTTGGTGCGGCAAAATGGGCATCAAGCTCGATTATGCCTCTGTCTATCACCCCCAAACAAACGGGCAAGTCGAACATGCAAATGGTCTCATCATGAGCGGCATCAAACCCAGACTAGTGCGATCCTTGAAGGAATCAGACACACATTGGGTCGACGAGCTCGACTCCATACTCTGGGGGCCGCGGACCACGCTGAATTGTACCACCAGATACACACCATTTTTTATTGTGTACGGCACAGAAGAAATGCTACCCTGTGACATAATCCATGACTCACCTCGCACGCGCATGTACGAAGAGAAGGAAGCCGAGCTAGATCGGCAGGACAACTTAGATGCTCGGGAGGAGGAGCGTGACGTCACAAAAGCCCGTTCCACATTCTATCAGCAACAGGCTCGAAGGTATCAAAGCAGAGAAGTACGGGCCAAAACTTATAACATTGGCGAACTAGTTCTACACCTCCCCGAGAAGAAGAAGGACAAGCACAAACCCAAGTGGGAGGGTCCCTTCATCATTGATAAAGTTCTCACCGGAGGAGCGTACCGTCTGCGCAATGCATCTGATAACAGACCCGAGCCGAACCCATGGAACGCGGCCAGACTCCAAAGATTCTACGCCTAGTGCCGAACCCAGTGCTCGTCTCCTCACCTCCGCTTCTTCAATTATGTTCTTTTTCTTCCTTTCTCGGCCTCTTTTCCTTTACACATACAGCCTTAACAACTGTACGGATACTTTGATCGCTCCAGCCGCACTACGTGTGCTCATTATACTTGGGGGCATCCTATACGGAAGCTAAATATAACTACTTTAATGGCTTCCTGCTGGCCACATATGTGTTTCCTTTCCATATGTGCCTTTTCTTCACCATTATATGCATCGATGTGACTTAAGTTTTGGCCATGCTGGGTTGCCTGGCTATTGTGTTTATGCCCTACATTCCCGTTAATTCGGCTAGGGCATAAGGGGAGCACCTCTGCGATTGTTACTGTCGGTTCAGCCGGATGTGTACCTCAGACTAGGTGAAGCCGAAAGCTAGCGTTCTTAAGGGAATATTCGGCCGGTGAAAAAAAGATGTTTTCATTTATTACAATGTTAATCCCCAAATGTTTTGTTTCCTGCGCTTCTGTTCGCAGTTCGGACATGCACATCGATGCATGCACTCCCAGGGAAAGGAACTCCTAACGGAACTATTCTCTCTGGAAGATGTTTCTTACTATCCATGTAATATAACATAACTAGTTGGGTACTTTTCTGTTCAAGCACTTATGACCCCTACGCCTGGTTTCCATGCATGCCCCGGTTTTACATAACTGCGCGGGTATTCGGATACACTTTGGACTGTCGGGTCCGGGGGCTGAAGCGAAAAGGTCCGCCATGACAAATGATTTTCAATCCGGCTAGGGACCACATAGGTCCATTTAATTACATAGTCACTTGGACTGACTATATTCTTCTTCTATACCATCCAACAGACTGTCTAGCCTACAATCCTGTTGGGAATACTTTGCGGCTAATGCTACTTGGTCATATACTAGACTTATCGGTATCTCTTGCCCATCTGACCCCACCGGTCCGACTTCAGCCATATGGTTCGGGTCAGCCTTGGCGTATCGCGTCTTCACCATGGCCCAAGCTTCTCCCGCACCTTGTTAGCAAGCTGATATCTTCCATAATCGGAAGCGCCGCTGTGCTCCTTTGAGCATCTCCACAAGCTTGCTCATGCATCCTGGCAAGGAAGAAGACAGCCACAAGGCTTGGGCAACACCCTGCATCACCTGCCGAGCTCGCTCATGCAGTTGTGAAAGATCTTGCAGCAAATCACCTACGGATCCGGGCATCTCCTCTCCAGGACGGCCCGTCAGCATACCTACAGACACAACTCTGTTAATTTGCTTCCTCACCGAACTGTTTCGCAACTCGTTTAAAGCACTTACTATAAATGCCGTGTCGAAACCTCCTAGTCTCCTTCACGGAGTCAGCAAGTTGAGCCCGAACATCTGCCAGTTCGACGCTTAGTCGGATATTGGCATCTTGGAGCTTATTTTTCTCTTGAATAGCATGCGTCAGCACGCGCTCGCCCGCCTTCAGCTGACTTTGCAGATGTGGCTCATTATCTTCCACAATCTTCGGATTCTCTCCGGGATTGTCTGCATAATCTTTTGTTAGATTTATAAACAATGCCGAATAAATAACTGGTACACACCCTTACAAATTCCGTTGTCAAGGGAAGTATTACCAGAAGAGGCCTTTTTGGATTCCTCTTGTTCGACAACAGCGGCCTTCAGCTGGGTCTTACATTCCTCCAGCTCTTGAGATAAATGGGTATTCTTCTTTACAAGAACCTATGCATACAATGATCCTTAAATCAGTTGTGCCAACTGTTTCAAGTCTCAGGGGCTACTACTACACATACTGATCAAATTTTATTACTCGTATATCCTTCACATACTGGTCTGTTGCTCTGGCAAGTCCATCTTGAGCAGCGCGGATATATGCGTCTCCGGAGTTGAAGGCATTAAGCGCCTCCTCGGAAAAAATACCACCACGGAGTACGGCCCGCCGGCGCAGGTGATTCATGGCGCTCTCCACTTTAGAATTTGTGGCGGAAAGCCTATCTGTATCCTCTATGAGGAAAGTTCGGTGTTGTCCCCACATCAGCCTCCATCCGTGAGTCCGGTTCAGGAATCCGGCTGCTTGAGGCGTGGCCGGCAGGGTCCCCGGATATAGTTCGCGACTACTCTTTCTGCCAGGACATAATTAAGACTGTCATATCTCGGCAGAGATAATCACAGAGCAAGTTTAATTCGTACCTCTGTGCCGGCGTCTCAACCCTAACTGCATTCCTTTTAAGCCTGCCTTGTATGGGCGCCCCTTGTTGCTGAGCCCCCACGGGTTCTGCGCAGCGCCCTGATGGCCGTTTCTATAAATATGCAACATATGTGCATAAGGCATGACATAACGAAGAAATCCTTTTCGGAAGTTAGGACCCCGACTTTACTTACATGCGACACAGGGAGCAGTCCGGGATAATCTGCGACGATGGCCACTAAAGAGCCATCATAACTTGCCTGGTAGAATGTCCCGTTGACAAAATCCACGGATATGTCCGGATCTTCTTCGAGTCCGGGGGGCCCGGCCAGGATCCTCTGGCTGCGGAGATGGGCTGTTGAATTCTTTCACAGCCTTTTTTAGTTCCTACTTTGAAATAACAAGGTAAATGATTGTGACGAAGGAGGCAAGAATGGACAGAGTCGAGTAAAGGATGACAGCTAAGCCAACTTGGGGGGTTGTACATGGAAAATCCATCCCGCAGTTTATTGCGGAGGAACTCCTCCTCTTCTCCTTTAAACAATTCGGACAATATTTTCGCCAGAGTGGTGGCGGAGTCCGGACCTTTACGACCGCCGCGGGAGGTGTCGTCTTCTCCATTGAAGTGCCACATGGGTTTCCCCTATATTGAAGTGGTTTCACTCCCCGTATTATGCATATCGACATAACTTCGGTTATTGTCAGTCCTGATTTGGCCAGGATTTTTATCCTGCTCATCAGATAGAAAACTTCTCTATTGTCCTCCTCCTGGGGGCTCCGGTGCGCCAACTTTGTCGTTTCTTCAGTGGAGTATTGGTAAACTCAGGAAGGCCTGTCCGGACTGGAACCGTAAGGGGAACATCATCAACAGAAAACCACTCCGAAGGCCAGTCTTCGGACGCCTTCTTTGGAGTACCGGACAAGTATCCGGTCTGGGCGACGCACCATATTTCAGCCCCGCCCACTTGATATATAGATCCCTCCTGGTTACAGGGGACGAGGCAAAATAACCTCTTCCATAACTCGAAATGGGCTTCATAGCCCAGAAATAGCTCGCAGAGTGTAACGTAACCCGCGATGTGCAGTAGGGAGGCGGGGGTAAAGTTATGCAGCTGGAGGCCGTAGAACTCCAAGAGCCCATGGAGGAATGGGTGGATTGGAAACCCAAGTCCTCTTAGCAGATACGGGACAAGGCATACCTGCTCCCCCTGAGATGGATTAGGAAATTTCTCCGCTTGCTCCCTGCCATTATAGGTGGCTAGTCCGGATCGGACGGGGACCATGTATGCGGGTGGAAGGAACCCTTGGGTCTGCAGCTCTACTAAGCGACTGTGAGGGACGGAACACTTTTCCCAATCCCCTAGCTTTGAGCTAAGGGAGTGAGTGTGGGATCTGCGGCGACCGGCCATGATGGGATGGTCATTTCCGGACGCGCTCTATGAAATGCTTGCTCGGGACAAGATGGTGTGATTTGGATCTGAGGATCCCCGCCTCTTCAAATAGACGGCTCGCTAACGGCGTCAGGGTGGCAAATGTAAAATACCCCGACTCCTCGTATTCGCTCGACACATGGAGATGGCCATTATTGAAGCACCGAGGCCGAGGAGTACGACATTAATGGGAAGCCGGACACTGTTTGCTACAACAGGTACTCTGGATTCGGAGAAGAACCCGCCTTGCAATGCCGAAGACAATCTGCGCGCCGACTCATCGTCATTGAAGCCTGGTTCGGGGGCTACCGAGGGAGTCCTGGATAAGGGGGTATCCGGACAGCCGGACTACATACTTTGGCCGGACTGTTGGACTATGAAGATACAACACTGAAGACTTCATCCCATGTCCGGGTGGGACTCTCCTTTGCGTGGAAGGCAAGCTTGGCGATTTGGATGATATACCTCCTTCTCTGTAACCAACTCTGTGTAACCCTAGCCCCCTCCGGTGTCTATATAAACCAGAGGGTTTAGTCCGTAGGACAACAACAATCATAATCATAGGCTAGCTTCTAGGGTTTAGCCTCTATGGTCTCGTGGTAGATCAACTCTTGTAATACTCATATCATCAAGATCAATCAAGCAGGAAGTAGGGTATTACCTCCATCGAGAGAGCCCGAACCTGGGCAAACATCATGTCCCCGGTCTCCTGTTAGACGCACAGTTCGGGACCCCCTACCCGAGATCCGCCGGTTTTGACACCGACACATGCCTCATGGGCAAGATGACCAAGACTCCGTTCTCCGGAACAATGGAGCGAGCAACCAACTTATTGTAAATAATGCATACTGATGTGTGCGGTCCAATGAGTGTTGAGGCTCGCGGTGGCTATTGTTATGTTCTCACCCTCACTGATGACTTAAGTAGATATGGGTATATCTACTTAATGAAACACAAGTCTAATACCTTTGAAAAGTTCAAGATATTTCAAAGTGAGGTGGAGAATCAACGTGATAGGAAAATAAAGTTCTTACGATCATATCATGGAGGAGAATATTTAACTCATGAGTTTGGTACGCACTTAAGGAAACATGGAATTGTTTCACAACTCACGCTGCCTGGAACACCTCAGCGTAATGGAGTGTCCGAACGTCATAATCGCTCTCTATTGGATATGGTGCGATCTATGATGTTTCTTACCGGTTTACTGCTATCATTTTAGGGTTATGCTTTAGAGACAACCGCATTCACTTTAAATAGGGCACCGTCTAAATTCATTGAGACGGCACCGTATGAATTAAGGTTTGGGAAGAAACCTAAGCTGTCGTTTCTAAAAGTTTGGGGATGCGATGCTTATGTCAAGAAACTTCAACCTAAAAAGCTCGAACCCAAGTCGGAAAAATGCGTCTTCATAGGATACCCTAAGGAAACCATAGGGTATACCTTCTACCTCAGATCCAAAAGCAAGATCTTTGTTGCCAAGAATGAATCCTTTCTGGAGAAAGAGTTTCTCTCGAAAGAAGTAAGTGGGAGGAAAGTAGAACTTGATGAAGTACTGCCTCTTGAATCAGAAAGTAGCGCAGCTCAGGAAGATGTTTCGATGGTGCCTGCACCGACTAGAGAGGAAGTTAATGATGATGATCAAGGAACTTCGGATCAAGTTGCTACTGAACTTCGTAGGTCCACAAGGACACATCCCATGCCAGAATGGTATGGCAACCCTGTCCTGGAAATCATGTTGTTAGACAACGGTAAACCTTCAAACTATGAAGAAGCGATGGCGGGCCCAGATTCCAACAATTGGCTTGAAGCCATGAAATCCAAGATATGATCCGTGTATGAAAACAGAGTATGGACTTTGACAGACTTGCCCGATGATCGGCGAGCCATACAAAATAAATGGATCTTTAAGAAGAAGACTGACGCGGGTGGTAATTTGGCCATCTATAAAGCTCGGCTTGTCGCTAAGGGTTATCGACAAGTTCAAGGGGTTGACTATGATAAGACCTTCCCACCGTAGCAAAGCTGAAGTCCGTCCGAATCATGTTAGCAATTGCCGCAATCTATGATTATGAGATATGGCAAATGGACGTCAAAACGGCATTCCTTAATGGTTTCCTTAAGGAAAAATTGTATATGATGCAGCCGGAAGGTTTTTTCAATCCTAAGAATGCTAACAAGGTGTGCAAGCTCCAGCGCTCCATCTTTGGGATGGTGCAAGCATCTCAGAGTTGGAACATTCGCTTTGATGAAATGATTAAAGCGTTTGGGTTTATGCAGACTTATGGAGAAGCCTGCGTTTACAAGAAAGTGAGTGGGAGCTCTGTAGCATTTCTTATATTATATGTGGCTGACATACTATTGATGGGAAATGATATAGAACTTTTGGAAAGCATAAAGGCCTACTTGAATAACTGTTTTTCAATGAAGGACCTTGGAGAAGCTGCTTACATATTAGGCATCAAGATCTATAGAGATAGATCGAGACGCCTCATCGGCCTTTCACAAAGCACATACCTTGATAAGATATTGAAGAAGTTCAATATGGATCAGTCCAAGAAGGGGTTCTTGCCTGTATTGTAAGGTGTGAAATTGAGCATGGCTCAATGCCCGACCTCGGCAGAAGATAGAGAAAAGATGAGTGTCATCCCCTATGCCTCAACCATAGGGTCTATCATGTATGCCATGCTGTGTACTAGACCTGATGTGAACCTTGCCGTAAGTTTGGTAGGGAGGTACCAAAGTAATCCCGGCATGGAACACTGGACATCGGTCAAGAATATCCTGAAGTACCTGAAAAGGACTAAGGATATGTTTCTCGTTTATGGAGGTGACGAAGAGCTCGTCGTAAAGGGTTATGTTGATGCTAGCTTCAACACAGATCTGGATGACTCCAAGTCACAAACCGGATACGTGTATATTTTGAATGGTGGGGCAGTCAGCTGGTGCAGTTGCAAGCAAAGCGTCGTGGCGGGATCTACATGTGAAGCGGAGTACATGGCAGACTCGGAGGCAGCAGATGAAGCAATCTGGATGAAGGAGTTCATTACCGACCTAGGAGTTATTCCCAATGCGTCGGGCCTGATGACTCTCTTTTGTGACAACACTAGAGCTATTGCCGAGGGAGTCCCAGATTAAGGGGTCCTCGCACAGCCGAACTATATGCATATGCCGGACTGTTGGACTATGAAGATACAAGATAGAAGACTTCGTCCCGTGTCCGGATGGGACTCTCCTTTTCGTGGAAGGCAAGCTTGGTGATTCGGATATGAAGATTCCTTTCTCTGTAACCGACTCTGTGTAACCCTAGCCCCCTCCGGTGTCTATATAAACCGGAGTTTAGTCCGTAGGACAAGAACAATCATAATCATAGGCTAGCTTCTAGGGTTTAGCCTCTACGATCTCGTGGTAGATAACTCTTGTAATACTCATGTCATCAAGATCAATCAAACAGGAAGTAGGGTATTACCTCCATCGAGAGGGCCTGAACCTGGGTAAACATTGTGTCCCCCGCCTCCTGTTACCATTAGCCTTAGTCACACAGTTCGGGACCCCCTACTCGAGATCCGCCGGTTTTGACACCGACATTGGTGCTTTCATTGAGAGTTCCACTGTGTCGTCATCGTAAGGCTTGATGGCTCCTTCAATTATCTACAACAACGTAGTCCAGGGCGAAGTTTTTCTCCTCGGAAAATTTTTTGTATTCGGTGGCTTCGCACTGCGGGCCAACTCGCTTGGCCATTTAGAGCTGATCGACATCTACACCCCTGGCCATCAGGTCAGGTTTGGAAGCTTGAACTACACCGCCGACATCCGCAGAGACTTGATCTTCGACGGATTCGAGCCCATGATAGACGCGCCCTGCCGCCATGATGAATATGACTCAAATTTGTCGTCAGATGGTGTGCAGGGTATAGTGCCTGTAACCGCTCTGGCCCTAGATCCAGAGCAGAGTGCGCCATCCAAGGACAGGAAGCTCAACCTCACCACGGAGGCCGCAGACTCAGTGGCGCTAGAGCCAAACACAGATCTGACCTCCAACGAGGCATGTGTTATTGGAACCTCAGACTTGTCTCCGGCCATAGGCTCCGAACCACATGTATCCGCATGTATTGAATCTGACCGGGCGCCGATCTTAGAGATCAGCTCTACGAACATCTTCCAACACTCACCCTTTGGTGATGTTTTAAAATCATTAAAGTCCCTCTCCCTGTCAGGAGACTCTTGGCCGAACTATGTCCGGCTTGAGTGGGAAGCAGACAACGAAGAACTTTGTTACCCACCCACCACCCACTTGATAGCCACTATCGATGATCTGACTGACATGCTTGATTTTGACTCCGAAGACATCGACGATATGGACGACGATGCCTTAGAAGAAAAGGAACCACTGCCCATAGAGTGCTGCACAGCCACCTCCTCATACGACATATACATGGTGGATACACCCAAAGAAGACAATGGGGATGACAAAAAGGACCCAGTTGAGGATAAAACTTCTGGAAAGCAGCCAAGGCGTCGACGTCAGCGACGCCACTCGATACCACGCCATGGTAATAATAGCGGCATCAGCACAAGAGGGAACAACACCCCGGATGACGCCGAAGACAATGAAGAAACCGCGGACCCAGCAATGGAGCAGGACGAGCAAGGTGATGGCGAACATAGTCCGGGGCCCCTGTCCGATCACAGCGATGCCGAAGACCCCAATTATCAACATGTCTCTGAAGAGGACAACAGTCTGGATGATGATGCATTCATCGTCCAAGAAAAACAATTGGAACAAGAACGCCTCCACCAGAGACTTATCGCCACCGTGAGGAGCTTGAAGAAGCAGAAGCAATGGCTTAAAGCCGCACAGGATACGCTCAATGATAAATGGAATGAAGTGCTCGACACTGAGGAAAAATACAGCGGCAGTCACCAAACAAAGAGCTACCCCAAACGGAAACTTCTGCCTGAATTCGACGACAATGTTATTGCCCCCATACCGCCGAATAACAATACGGCCAATTAACCAGGCCGACCACCTCATGGTTGAGACAGATCGGCTAACAATGTCACACAGAAAAACGCACCCCCTCCCCATAAAGGAAAGGAGGTTGCAACCCAGAACCAGAAACACGATTTACGTGAAGACCTGGACAAAAGGGCTGGCAGGTCCATTTATGGATCCAGGGAACGTGTTCCCGCACATGATCAGGGCCATCAACCCAAATATGTCGTTCACTTACCAGTTCGGAACCAACATCGAACACTACAACCGTCGGACCCATGCCGCGACACAGCCAAAGATAGGGGTGCCGCACACCCCCTGTGCTTCACTGGTGAGGTGATGTATCATGAATTTCCAAAAGGGTTTAAACCCATGAATATCGAGGCATACGACGGAATGACAGACCTTGCGGTCTGGATAGAAGACTTTATTCTTCACATCCACATGGCTCGCGGAGACGATCTCCACGCCATCAAATACCTGCCCCTCAAGCTAAAAGGACCAGCTCGGCATTGGCTGAAAAACCTCCTCGAAAATTCCATCGAAAGCTGGGAATAACTTGAGGATGCTTTCAGGGCCAATTTCCAAGGGACCTATGTCCGACCTTCGGATCCAGACAACCTAAGTCACATAACCCAACAACCCGGAGAGTCAGCCTGTAAGCTTTGGAACCGATTCCTCACTAAGAAGAACCAAATCATCGACTATCCGGACGCCGACGCCTTAGCAGCTTTCAAACATAGTGTCCGGGATGAATGGCTAGCCAGACACCTAGGCCAGGAAAAGCCAAGGAAAATGGCAGCCTTAACTACACTCATGACCCGCTTTTGCGCGGGAGAAGACATCTGGTTGGCCTGTAGCAGCACCAGCGATCCTGGCACATCCGAAGTCAAGGATGGCAATGGAAAGCCACGACACAATAAAAACAGACGTCGAAACAATGAAGAAAGCCCAGACAATATAGCGGTAAACACCGGATTCAGGGGCTCTAGACCCGGTCAATGGAAAACGTCACTTAAAGGTAGCAGAGATGGTCCATCTAGCCTAGATAAAATTCTAGAAAGGTCCTGCCAGATTCATGGCACCCCAGACAAACCAGACAATCATACCGACAGAAAATGTTGGGTCTTCAAGAAGGCTGGCAATCTCAACGCCGAACACAAAGGGAAGGGACCGCAAAGCGAAGACGAGGACGAACCCCGCCAGCCAAATATGGGGGGACAAAAGAAATTTCCACCAGAGGTCAAAACAGTGAACATGATTTATGTCATCATATCCCAAAGAGGGAGCACAAACACGCACTCAGAGACGTGTATGCTATAGAGCCTGTCGCCCCCAAATTCAACCCATGGTCGGCCTGTCCGATCATCTTCGATCGCAGGGATCATCCGACTAGTGTCTGTCACGGGGGCTCGGCTACCTTAGTGCTCGACCCAATAATTGACGGATACAACCTCACCCAAGTCCTCATGGACGGCGGCAGTAGTCTCAACCTGATATATCAGGACACTGTCCGTAAGTTGGGGATAGACCCATCAAGAATCAAGCAAAGCAGCACTACCTTTAAAGGAGTAATACCAGGCATAGAGGCCCGCTGCACGGGCACTCTAACATTGGACATCGTCTTCGGCTCTCCCGATAACTTTCGAAGCGAAGAGCTAATCTTCGATGTTGTTCCGTTCCGAAGTGGCTATCATGCACTACTCGGACGAACGACCATCACCCTTCTCAATGCAGTCCCGCACTACGCTTATCTTAACTAAAGATGCCTGGACCATGTGGCGTTATCATGGTGAGCGGAAATACAGAGCGTTCTCTTCATACAGAAGAATACGCGACGGCTCTAGTAGCCGAAGCACAAAGCGGCCTTTTCAAGCCGAGCAACTCATCGGGCCTCAAGACCGCGGACACAACCAAAGGTGTTCGGCGCACACCTACGTGTAACAGCTCAGATAAACCTGAGCTTGTTTAGCAGCCCTGCCCCCATCGATCGCCATATAAGAAGACTGTACATGTTTTCCCATATACATAAGTATACACTAAAAATTCCTTGGGTGGCGCTGGGGGCACCCCGCATGTTAGAAGTCTATAGTTCGGCTTGACCCTATTCGGACTCAAGAAGCTACAGTTCATGGTTCATCAAAACCAACAAACTATACCCACAGCCATACCAGATTCTTTCACCTGGTTCTTTCTTTTTTACAGATAGGCCATCATGATATACCCTTCAAGGACACTGCACAACGGAGATAAAGGCGCAGACGTGCAGCAGGGCCCCGTTTCAAGGTTTCTCTTTAGATTAAGACCCTGTGTAAAGATTTTTTTATTATTATCTCTTATTGTTTCATACCCGCCTGGCACATAAAACACCGAGGATATCGGCAGTATTTGCGAACTTACTATCCGCCATACTAAACTGGATGTTCTAGAAGCAACCAACAGTGTGCTTTGAGAACTATGCTCTCACCACAGGCGCTCTTTCCTCACGCCGGGTCGTAGCACGTGCCTTGAACTCAGGGTTCATTACCAGGGGTTGTATGCAGCCCGGTATATATTGAAAAGTCCGAATACCTTCGGGAGTGTTCGGCGTCGCGAGTTTCCACCTTATATGCATCAACTCCGAATCATGTCTCTGGTCAATAGTTGGGTTTGCCCGACTCCTGTGCTTGCTACCTTACGTTCCGCTATATTGGCTAAGGTGGTAAAGGGAGAACTACTGCCATTGTGCCCTGGTTCATTCGGACGAGCACCTCAGTAGAGACAGTCGAAAACTAACTGTCATGATAATGCGAGAGCTGGTCAACCACTCGATGACTCAGCGGAATCTTCGTGGTTCCTCCGCATTCACGAAGGACCGGTTTCCCGGTCACGTATGTAAATGCACCATATTCAGATAAACACGGACATACCAGGGGCTATATAGTAGCCCCACCATCAAACTCCTATGGCTAAGTGAAAGTGTTGAAGCTCTATAGTCCGATTGCCTAGTTCGCCGCACTAACACCTCCTTCACGGACCAAGACGTTTGGTCAAGTGTGATCAAGTGCTTTCCCGAACACCCCCGCGTTATACGCGAGGGGGCTGAAGCCGACGACTGCAAACTTTTAGGTTATATACATATATACATAAACGGCCACACAGGAGGCACTAAAATACTTTACGGGCAAAAGTATAAACACATCCTTCATCATCATAAGCATTTCTTTTACAATTCGGATACATGTAACTCGAACATAATATTTTTCGAGCATTGGCCCTCTATAAAGCGGGCACCTTCTAAGACTTCTTCAAAATATCGATCTAGTGTGTCCTGACCCTCGGGTGGACCCCCTGTTGCAATATCGGTGGCGTTCATCTTCGCCCAATACGTCTTCACACGGGCAAGGGCCATCCGTGCACCTTGTATGCACGTTAACCGCTTGAAAACGTCGATATGCAACACCGCACTAACAAGTTGTTGCACTAAACCAAAATAACTATTCGCAGATGGTCCCTCAGGCCACAGCCGATCCACGATAGCCTTCATGGCAAGTCCGGATATCCTGTGGAGCTCGGCCCATTCGGCCATCTGCTCATTCAACAGCAGCGGACGCTTTGGCATGCTAAACTGTGACTAGAAAATATGTTCCGCTTCATGGCCTTCTTGGGCCTGGAAAAACTGCGTCGCATCAGAAGCACTCTTCGACAAGTCCAAATATGCGTCCAGAGAACTCCACATTTGATCAAGCGGGGCATACTTCGGATCGCCGAACTTAGTTCATAATAAAAAGGGCTTCCCAGCCGCGATCTCCCCAGCTTGTCGGATCTCCTCTCATGCCGCTCTGGCCTCGGACCGGGTTTCCTTTGCCGCTTGTAAGGCCTTCTCAAGGTCAGCCGCTTTTTCTTTGGACTCTTTCTCGAGAAGTGCATATTGGCTAGCGGCATTCCTTAGCTCACGCGCCATGTTGGATATTCTCTCCTCACTCAGGCGATGAGCAGCCTATTCAGCTTTTAATTCACCAACTGCCTTCTCGCCAGCTGCGTTCCTTATCCTGGCTCGCTCCTTTGCCCGGGCAAGCTCAGCCCGAAGGGTCTCCACGGCGGCAGCACCATCTGCACTCAAGCATATTATAAATTCCTGCATCATGCTCCTATTTAGACTCACTCACCGCCCAAAAAACATACCTTACGCCTCATCAAGCTGCTTGTTCACGAGCATGATGTCATCATCCGCTACATCAAGTTGCCGCTTCAGTTCGGCAAATTCGTCAGCCTGGGTAGTGGCCGGGGCTGCAGCCGCCTGTGTACAAATTGGCAAAATTATTACCTGAGCTTATTTATCTATTGATCCTCTAATCACCCCATTCGGAGGGCAACCAGAGTCTCAGGGGATACTATCTATACATAGTACACATTGCGTACCTCAAAGGCTCTTAGCAGGCTCGTAAAAGCTTCATTCAATCCGCTTTTTGCAGACGAAATTCTCTCAATCACATTACCCATTAAGGTACGATGTTCCTCTGACATGGGCGCTTGCCGCAGAAGGCCCGTCCATGTGTCCGGTGGTATATCAGATAGTCCGAGGCTTTTGTTGTTGGTCTCTCTAGGAACCGAACACCCCGGACCTCGGGCGGCCGAAGAGTCATCTTCTGGCCTTGTCCTCCTTCGCTGATCGGGAGAGATCCTCTGGTACAACACCTCGGGGTCTTCCGCCTTATGGGGCGGGGAAGCATGAGGCGGCGTTTCGCTCTCCATCATCTCCGGAAGAAGATCCCCCGAGGATGAAGATTGTTGAGGGAGGCTATAGGCCGAACTACAAAACATATGTTTCAGATAATACCCTCACAAACAAGAAAAGAACGGGGTATGCTTATTAAAGCACCTTTGTTCACTTACGGTTCGGCTAAAGGCTGGCCCCCTTGTGGGCACTGTGCGGCAATATCGCATCCCGAATCCGGGCCCGCTGATAGGGATTTCTTCCCTCGCTTGGAGGCATCAGCCTACAGGTCTTCAGGGGCGAGTCTCTTCTTCCCGTGGGGGGAGGGAGTGTCAGAATCTCCTCCCCTTAATCCTCCGACACGGGAGTTCTGATTTCCCCGGATACGGTGCGTGACGCGCCTCTGGTATGAAGGCCACTCTGGGCCTCTCCACTCCTCTCCTTTTCTTCCCTCCATGGAACTTGATAAGGTGCCGGAGCTAGCATCCTGGTTAACACAGGGTCCGCTAAGTTTTCGGTAAGAGGGGTCGAACACCTGATCCTCTCCGCCTTCTTTACCCAGCCCTGGTCGATTATGGTTTTCTCAGTTTTGTTATAGGGAACTTAAACTAAAAATGTTTTTGGAAATTGAGTGCTTACCGGGGAATCCGGATGGTTGCAGTCGAGGCCTACGTCTTTTGTGGTGTCCAGACACCTTTTTCGTGACCCAAAGAATAATTCATACATCCCTTCGAGTGTTGTGCCGAAGAAGTGCGGAATGGTTCGCGGTCCTTCTGGATTGAATTCCCACATACGGAGAGATCGGCACTGGCATGGCAGGACCCGACGGACTAACATAACTTGGGTTACCTTGATGAGATCAATGTCCTTCTTAATAAGGTCTCAAATGCGGCTTTGCAGTATTTGAACTTCATCTGACAATCCCCAATCCAGCCCCTTGTTGATCCACGATGCAAGTTGTGGTGGAGGGCCGGATCGGAAGGCGGCTGGAGCCACCTACTTTGTACCACGAGGCTCCATGATATAAAAACACTCCCGTTGCCATAGGCCGGAAGCTGCAGTGAAGGAACCCATTGGCCAGACGATATCAGCCAATTGGCTTATTAAAGCACCTCCGCACTCCGTGTGTCTCCCGTCTATTATCTTCGGCTTTACATTGAAGGTCTTGAGCCATAAGCCGAAGTGTGGAGAAATACGGAGGAAGGCCTCACATACGATAAAGAATGATGAGATGTAATGGAAGGAGTCCGGAGCTAGATCATGGAAATCTAGTCCGTAGTAAAACATAAGCCCTTGAACGAAGGGATGAAGAGAGAAGCCTAGCCCCCAAAGGAAGTGAGGGATGAATCTCATTAGGTCTAGGAGTAGGGATAACCTGCCCTTGGGAAGGAAGCCTGTGAAGGATCTCGGTGGTCAAAAACCTCGCCTCCCCGAGCTTCGTGATATCCTCCTCGGTGACACAAGAAGCCGTCCACCGGCCTTGAAAGCTGGATCCGGACTTGGCCTGAGGTTTGAAGAGACTAGTTAGACCTTGAGTGTTGGAACTCGAGGTGGGAGAAGGAGGTGAGTAGCATAGAGGAGAAAGGCGGGTCTCGGCCTCCTTATAAAGATGATAAATATCAAACGTCCCCCACATGGCCTTAAAATATGTCTGTTCACAAGGAATCATACCAACGGGACGGTTGGGTTACCCACGCCCGTGTTGATGAGAATCCCGCAATAAGGGGACCCGATCTCCGCTTCGACAAGATGTGCCAATAAAACCGCCTCGCAAATCGTGGGGCAACAATTTGGGAAAACGGTTCAAAATAATGACCGAACGATGATGTAATGTCTTGCTGCAAAAGCTGTCAGCAGATTGGACTCGTGAAAACATTATGCTCTCCATGATGGTATATGCGATTTGTTTTGTAGAGCCAGACAAGATTCTTATGTTCAAGATCTACTTTGGAGTATTCGGATAAGGAACCCGCCTTGCAATGCCGAATACAATCTGCGCGCCCGACTCATCATCATTGAAGCCTGGTTCAGGGGCTACTAAGGGAGTCCCGGATTAAGGGGTCCTCGGACTGCCGGACTATATGCATATGTCGGACTATTGGACTATGAAGATACAAGATAGAAGACTTTGTCCCGTGTCCAGATGGGACTCTCCTTTGCATGGAAGGCGAGCTTGTCGATTTGGATATGAAGATTCCTTTCTCTATAAACAACTCTATGTAACCCTAGCCCCCTCCGGCGTCTATATAAACCGGAGGGTTTACTCCGTAGGACAAGAACAATCATAATCATAGGCTAGCTTCTAGGGTTTAGCCTCTACGATCTCGTGGTAGATTGATACGTCTCCAACGTGTCTATAATTTTTGATTTTTCCATGCTATTATATTACCCGTTTTGGATGTTTATGGGCTTTACTTTACACTTTTATATCATTTTTGGGACTAACCTACTAACTGGAAGCCCAGCCCGAATTCCTGTTTTTTTCCTATTTCAGTGTTTCGAAGAAAAGGAATATCAAACAGAGTCCAAACAGAATTAAACCTTCGGGAGCGATCTTTTCGGAACAAATGCAAACCAGGAGACTTGGATTGGACGTCAAGCAATAAATGAGGTGGCCACGAGGCTGCCTGGTGCGCCCTAAGGGGGTGGACACGCCCCCACCCTCGTGGGCCCCTCGTGGCTCCACCGACGTACTTCCTTCGCCTATATATACCCCCGTACCCTGAAAACATCAAGGAGCACCACAAAAACCTAATTCCACCGCCGCAACCTTCGGTATCCGCGAGATCCCATCTTGGAGCCTTCGACGGTGCTCCGCCGAAGGGGGAATCGACCATGGAGGTCCTCTACATCATCTCCAAGGCCTCTCCAAATGAGTTGTGAGTAGTTTACCACAGACGTTCGGGTCCATAGTTATTAGCTAGATGGCTTCTTCTCTCTCTTTGAATCTCAATACCAAGTTCTCGTCGATCTTCTTGGAGATCTAGTCGATGTAACTCTTTTTGCAGTGTGTTTGTCGAGATCCGATGAATTGTGGGTTTATGATCAAGTTTATCTATGAGAAATATTTGAATCTCCTCTAAATACTTTTATGTGTGATTGGTTATCTTTGCAAGTCTCTTCAAATTATCAGTTTGGTTTGGCCTACTAGATTGATCTTTCTTGCAATGGGAGAAGTGCTTAGCTTTGGGTTCAATCTTGCGGTGTCCTTTCCCAGTGACAGCAGGGGCAGCAAGGCACGTATTGTATTGTTGCCATCGAGGATAAAAAGACGGGGTTTATATCATATTGCATGAGTTTATCCCTCTACATCATGTCATCTTTCCTAATGCGTTACTCTGTTCTTATGAACTTAATACTCTAGATGCAAGCAGGAGTCGGTCGATGTATGGAGTAATAGTAGTAGATGCAGAATCGTTTTGATCTACTTGTTGCGGACGTGATTCCTATATACATGATCATGCCTAGATAATCTCATAACTATGCACTTTTCTATCAATTGCTCGACAGTAATTTGTTCACCCACCGTAATACTTATGCTATCTTGAGAGAAGCCACTAGTGAAACAAATGGCCCCCGGGTCTATCTGTTATCATATAAGTTTTCCATCTACTTTTATTTGCATCTTTTACTTTCCAATCTATATCATAAAAATACCAAAAATATTTATCTTATCTTATTATCTCTATCAGATCTCACTTTCGCAAGTTACCATGAAGGGATTGACAACCCCTTTATCGCGGTTGTTGCGAGGTTCTTGTTTGTTTGTGTAGGTGCATGGGACTTTTGAGGAGCCTCCTACTGGATTGATACCTTGGTTGTCAAAAACTGAGGGAAATACTTACGCTACTTTGCTGCATCACCCTTTCCTCTTCAAGGGAAAACCAACGCAGTGCTCAAGAGGTAGCAAGAAGGATTTCTGGCGCCGTTGCGGGGGAGGTCTTCGCTCAAGTTAAGACATACTAAGTACCCATCACAAACTCATCTCCCTCGCATTACATTATTTTCCATTTTCCTCTCATTTTCCTCTCACCCACTTCACCCTTGCCATTTTATTCGCCCTCTCTTTCCCAATCTCCTCTCTCTTTTGCTTGCCTTTTGTTTGTGTGCTTGTGTGTTGGATTGCTTGTCATGATGGCTCAAGATAATACCAAATTGTGTGACTTTTCCAATACCAATAATAATGATTTCCTTAGCACTCCGATTGCCCCTCTTAATGATGTTGAATCTTGTGAAATCAATGCTGCTTTGTTGAATCTTGTTATGAAAGATCAATTCTCCGGCCTTCCTAGTGAAGATGATGATGAGGATACAGACCTAGGGTAGGATCATAGGCCTGACCTATATGCCCTACCCAAGGTCACTACCCTAGAAGCAAAGAAGCTCAAGAGACAACAGGGAGTACCCAATAAAGGTGTCGAGTGCAATCCACTCGACCAATGAACCACTCGGGTACCCCTCCTTCCTGAAGTCACACGACCAGACAACCACTCAACCATACAAGAAGCCACTCGACCTACTGAAGACCAGGAGTCACTCAGAACAGGAACGGACGAGCATTCACTTTGTAGTCTTTCAGGTCATTTAAAGCACTTAAGGCTATTGTTACTAGTAACGCCCCAATATTTATGTACATTGAACCCTCTGTAACGGGGGGTGGTTGGGGTCCTGGTGAACTCTATATAAGCCACCCCCCTCCTCTGGCTCAAGGGTTCGCACCCCCTATAACACACACACACACACACACTCATATATTCCAGTCGACCGCCTCCGGGCACCGACAGGTAGGGCTTTTACCTCCTCCAAGAGGGGCCTGAACTCGTAAACACTTGCGTACAATCTTGCCGTAGCTAGGACCTTGCCCCCTCATTCGTAACCCCTATACTTACTGTCAGACTTAGTATCACGACAGTTGGCGCCCACCATGGGGCAAAGCATCTTAGCAACTTCCGGCGAGGTTGCATTTTCTTCGACCTTCATCAGCATGGTTTTCAGTGGCTATTTGGTCATGGGCCGCGAGTTCCGACTCGGCGCGCTCACTTTCATCGCCGACGACTCCGCCTGGCTCCAGGAGGCTCGCCTCATTGTCGAGGCCCTCCCGGCTCGCGGCTCGGCGCACTTCCGCATGAGTTCCTACGGCGTCCTCCCCAGGTAGCCGTCTTCACCGTACCAGTCGGTCATCGCATTCTCGACTCACTCCGCTAGACGCCACCGCAAGCGGTCTGGTCGTTTGCAGCTCCAGCGATGGGTGAGACACGCAGTGGCTCGTCAGGCCTTCACACCCCAAGTCGCGGTTATTGAACCCCACATGTATTCTCGTGGGTCGGTCGACCTGTCGACTGATTTCACAGATACTCTTTCTAAGAGTGGGAGTTGAGATCCCGCGGCGGAGGTCCTCATGGTCAACTCCCATCGTGGTCCGCCTAGCTTCCATCGCAGCGGCGACGGTGGCAGAAGCGCTGGTCCATCACTCGACTATGAAGAGTACCAGCCCCAACTTCTCACCTTGCAGCAGAGGGAGGAGTTGCACCGCTGCAACGTGGAGGCTCTCCAGACCCCCATCATAGGGGAAACCGCCAAGGCCCGGGCCTTGGAGGCAGTGCGCCTGGCCACTCTGGCTGAGCGCACTCGTCTGGAGAATCTCCAACATTCTCTCGACGAGCATGCTCGTCGACTGATTCCTGAATCCAGTCGACGTCCACAACAGTTGTTTTCGCCGGAAACTCACGTATTTCGTACACCGATTCAGAATTTGGCAGCCGCTGCACGTAATGCAGAGTCTATTCAACCGTCTCATTTAGAGTCTGGGAGAGGCCTAGAGCAAATCAGAACGTTGCTCCGAGTAGTGGGAGACCAGAACTCTGTTGTTTCCCAGTCGCGAAACAAAATCCACAATAGATCAGTGAGAGCAGATACCGTTCAGTTGGCTCATAGTCCTAGGTCCCCTTTGCGACAGGGAGGCCGTGATCACCGCCAGGATTGGTACCTGGGAAGAGCTCATGGCGAATATGATCGTGAGTATGCCCGCGACAACTACCATTGAGCGCCTTCGCCCCTTCCGAGGGATGGGTCATGCGCGCCCCGGCGCAATGACGATAGGCGTCCATACGGGAGTGATCGCAGGCGTCCATACGAGAACCTGGCTTTGAGGCAAGGTCCGTCCTTGTGCAAGGTTTGGTCGACCAGAAAAGAGCATATAGAGAAGGGTTGGATCGGGATAGACCCAGTGGGGGCAGAGTCCATGTTTCCGGCCCCGAATGTTTTGGAAGGGCCATCAGAGCTGCTGAGATACCCCATAACTTCAGACTGGCGACTGGCGTCAGAAGTTTTACAGGCGAGTCAAAGCCCGATACTTGGCTCGAAGCCTACCGAGTGGCTATGCACATCGGTGGCGGCAACGATGAGGTGGCCATGAAGCACCTTCCTCTGGTGCTTGAAGGGTCTGCCAGAGCTTGGCTGACTCAGTTGGCCCCTGGGAGTATTTTGAGTTGGGATGAGTTAGGCCGCGTGTTCACCAGAATGTTTGAGGGCACTTGCAAGAGACCTGCCGGTCTACCAGAGCTGCAGCATTGCGTGCAGAAACCAAATGAAACCCTGAGGGACTATGTCCAGAGATGGATCACTCTGCACCACACAGTGGAAAATGTGTCAGATCACCAAGTAGTCTGTGCTGTCAAGGAAGGCGTTCGCTACAAAGAGCTCGTTCTGAAATTCGGTCGGACATGAGATATGTCTTTGACTCGGATGATGGAGATTGCTACCAAATACACTAACGGCAAAGAGGAAGACCGACTCTCGAGTGGCAAGCACAAAACAGTCGCCCAGGACACCGGAGGAGGAAATTCCAGTCGGATGCAGAATCGAAAGGCTGAGGCAGCAGGTCCAGCCGAGGAAGCGGTGTTAAATCAAGGAAAGTTCAAAGGGAAACCTAAAGGGCCTTGGACCCCCAAGAAGGTGAAGGATCAGGAAGGAAATGATGTGATGGATTTGCCGTGTCATATTCACACCAAGAAAGATGAGGAGGGGAACCTGATTCTCCCCAAGCATACCACTCGACAATGTCGACTCCTAATCCAGAGCTTCCGAGAGAGTAAACCCAGTGATAAGGACAAAGAGCCTGAGAAGGAAGAAGAGGATAAGGATGATGATAGTGGATATCCCAATGTCAATGCCACCTTGGTGATTTTTGCCGATATCAAGAGCAAAAGTCGACTGAAGGTCATTAACCGAGAAGTAAACATGGTTGCTCCAGCAACACCGAGATATTTGAAGTGGTCAAAGGTCCCCATTACATTCGACCAGTCCGACCACCCGGCACGCGTAGCTACCCCTAGGCGGCAGGCGATGGTGGTTGACCTAGTCGTGGGAGGCACCAGACTGACTAAGGTCCCGATGGATGGTGGCAGTGGCCTGAATATTATGTATGCTGAAGCTCTCAAAGGAATGGGCATCCCGATGTCCAAACTTAGCGAGAGTAACATGCGGTTCCATGGGATCATACCAGGAAAGAAAGTCGAATCACTCAGCCAGATCACTCTCGATGTGGTTTTCGACGATGAGAAGAATTTCACAAGGAGAAGTTGATGTTTGAGATAGTGGATTTCCAGAGTGCATATCATGCCATTCTGGGCAGACTTGCTTATGCTAGATTTCCAGAGTGCATCTCAAAATGAAGATGCCTGGTCTCAGAGGCATAATAATGGTTTCCGGTAACCGTCAGAGAGCAGAAGACTGTCTTTAGGATGGAGCAAAAATAGCAGATGAGCAGATGGCAGTGGTAGAGTTCCAAGAATATTAGAAGATGGCAGATCCAAGTGATTTGCTGTGTGCTAAGAGGCCTGCCTCAGAGTCCGCATTCCAGTCGGCCAGGGAGACCAAGCCAGTCCATGTCCACCCAACTGATCCTAATGCCGCTCCGACCCATATCTCGACGACACTCGGCAGCAAATAGGAAGAAGCGCTCATCCAGCTCCTCCGTGAGAACTGGGACATCTTTGCATGGAAACCATTTGACATGCCAGGTGTACCCAGGGGGCTGGTTGAGCACCGTTTGCGGGTAGATCTAAAAGTAAAACCCGTCAAAGAGCACCTCCGTTGATCCGCCACGGAGAAGAGAAAGGCCATTGGCGAGGAAGTGGCTCGGCTCCTGGCCGCAGAGTTCATCCATGAGATTTACCACTCCGAGTGGCTCACCAATGTTGTTATGGTTCCCAAGGACAATTCACTCCGAATGTGTATTGACTTCAAACACATCAATCGGGCCTGCCCGAAAGACCATTTTCCTCTACCCTGCATCGACCAGATTGTCGACTCAACTGCGGGATGTGAGCGACTATCCTTTCTGGACGCTTATTCCGGATACCATCAGATTCGACTGTATGGACCCAACAAAATAAAAACAGCTTTCATCACCCCGTTTGGGTGTTTTTGCTATGTCACTATGCCCTTCGGCCTCAAGAATGCTGGTGCCACATTCATGTGCATGATCCAGAAGTGCCTGCTCACTCAAATCAGTCGAAATGTGGAAGCATACATGGACGACATAGTGGTTAAGTCACGCAAAGGTTCCGACCTGCTGACTGACCTTGCTGAAACCTTTGCCAACCTGAGAAGGTATGATATCAAGCTTTATCCGTCTAAGTGCACATTTGGAGTCCCAAGCGGAAAGTTACTCAGTTTTCTCGTTTCCGAACGAGGGATCGATGCAAACCCAGAAAAGATTGGTACAATTCTCCGAATGAAACGCACGGTGCACGTGAAAGACGTTCAGAAGCTTACTGGTTGCTTGGCTGCTTTGAGCCGATTCATCTCACGCCTCGGTGAAAGGCACTGCCTCTTTACCGACTGATGAAGAAGTCTGACAAGTTCGAGTGGAATGACAAAGCTGAAGCAGCGTTTGCAGAGCTCAAAGCCCTGCTTTCCACCCAGACGGTGCTTGCTGCTCCGGTTAGCAAAGAGCCTCTGCTGCTTTACATCGCAGCCACAGGACAAGTTGTTAGCACAGTGCTCACGGTCGAGCAGGAAGAAGAAGGCAAGGCCTTCAAAGTTCAACGCCCCGTGGATTACATTTCAGAAGTCTTAACCCCATCCAAGCAGAGATATCCCCACTATCAGAAGATTGCTTATGGGATTTACCTGACCGCAAAGAAGGTTGCACACTATTTCTCTAATCACTCAATTTCAGTCATCAGCGATGGTCTATTATCAGAGATTCTGAATAACAGATATGCAACTGGTCGAGTGGCAAAGTGGGCGATTGAACTTATTCCTTTGGATATCAAGTTTGAGGCAAAGAAGGCCATTAAGTCTCAAGCAATTGCAGATTTCCTCACAGAGTGGACTAAACAACAACAGCTGATCCAAATTCAGTCGGAACATTGGACCATGTTCTTTGATGGATCCAAGATGGTAAATGGCTCTGGCACAGGAGTGGTTTTAGTGTCCCCACAAAGAAACAAGCTCAGTTATGTCCTGCAGATTCACTTTGACTCTTCAAGAAATGAAGATGAGTATTAGGCGCTACTATATGGGTTGCGTATGGCCATTTCACTCGGCGTCCAGCGCCTGATGGTTTATGGTGACTCAGATTTAGTGCTAACCAAGTAATGAAGGAATGGGACGTCAGGAGTCCCGCAATGACAGGTTACTGCAATGCAGTGAGAAAGCTAGAGAAGAAGTTTGAGGGATTGGAGCTCCACCACATACCATGAATCAAAAACCAAGCTGCTGATGATCTTGCAAAGATAGGTTCCACTCAGAAGCCTATCCCCAACAATGTGTTCTTGGAGCATCTACATACCCCGTCAGTACAAGAAGATCCCTTCAAGGAAGAGCCCCCGCAATCGATAAGTCCAACCAACCTGACTGAGATAGAGGTTCCAGCCGTGATTGACCTAATCATGGAAGTCTTGGTGGTCACCCCCAATTGGACAGTACCGTACATCGCATATATTCTCATAAAAGAGCTCCCATAGGATGAAGACGAGGCTCGCCAAATAGTCCGTCGATCCAAAGCTTTCACGGTATTGAAGGGGCAACTTTACAGAGAAAGTGTCACAGGAGTAGCCCAACATTGCATCACCCCGGAAGAAGGTTAGGTGATCCTAAATGATATCCACTTGGGGACCTATGGTCACCATGCGTCCTCTCGGACCATCGTGGCCAAAGCATACCGAGCAGGATTTTATTGGCCTCAAGAAAATGAGATGGAAAAACATATAGTCGACAAGTGCGCAGGTTGCCAGTTTTACTCCAAAATGTCTCAAAAGCCTGCATCTGCCCTGAAGACTATTCCACTCGTCTGGCTGTTTGCAGTCTGGGGATTGGATATGGTCGGTCCCTTAAAAACTAGCACGAGTGGCTTCACCCATTTGCTCGTAGCAGTCTACAAGTTTACTAAGTGGATCGAAGCCAAGCCCATCAAGAACCATGGAGCAGGCACTGCTATCAGTTTAATCAGAGAGTTGATATTCAGATATGGAGTTCCTCACAGCATCATCACGGATAACGGCTCCAACTTTGATTCTGATGAGTTCAAGGCGTTCTATGCATCTCAAGGCACTCGGTTCAACTACGCGTCTGTCGCGCACCCGCAGTCGAATGGACAGGCTGAAAGGGCAAATTGCTTGATCCTTCAGGGGTTAAAGCCTCGACTGATGCGTGATCTTAAGCATGCTGCTGGAGCTTGGGTGAGCGAACTACCATCAGTCCTCTGGGGGCTGAGAACAACTCCCAACTGGTCGACTGATCAAACCCCTTTCTTCCTGGTGTATGGCGCTAAGGCGGTGCTTCCGAGCGACTTGCTACACAATGCTCCTAGAGTTGAAATGTTCTCAAAAGCCGAAGCAGAGCAAGCACGCGAAGATGCAGTCGATCTCTTGGAGGAAGAACGCGAGATGGCTTTGGTTCGGTCGACCATTTATTAGCAGGATTTGCGTCGATTCCACGCCCGCAATGTCAGAGGTCGAGTGTTTCAGGAGGGAGACCTTGTGCTCTGAGTGGTTCAGAAACGACCTCACAATCTCGCTCCGGCCTGGGAAGGTCCCTTCATCATCACCAAGTTGCTTCACAATGGAGCGTATCACATCTACAACGTAGCCAAGAAAATGGATGAGCCACATGCATGGAACGCGGAGCTGCTTCGTCCTTTCTATACCTAGAATCACTTGACCCGACGAGTTGTAATAAAAGCACTTCAGATTATTTTCCAAAGACAAGATCTTTAAAGTATCTTAATGATTGGTTTCTCGTAATCACTTGTGTCCAAATCCTCCAGTGGGTGGCTTAGCCGTGAACCCGATTCGCCTAAGTTAAAAAACACTCCGAGTGGAGAGCAATCCTCCCACTCGGGGGCTTAGTTGCGACCCCGTAATCGTCTAAGTAAAAAACACTTCAAGTGGAGAGCAATTCTCCCACTCGGGGGGCTTAGCTGCGACCCCGTAATTGCCTAAGTTAAAAAACACTCCGAGTGGAGAGCAATCCTCCCACTCGGGGGCTTAGCTGCATCCCTGTAATCGCCTAAGTGAAAAAACACTCCGAGTGGAGAGCAATCCTCCCACTCGGGGGGCTTAGCTGCGACCCCGTCATCGCCTAAGTTAAAAAACACTC
>NC_041381.1:639669831-639679857 GCF_002162155.2 Triticum dicoccoides
CCCACTCGGGAGCTCAACTGCGACCCCATAATCTCCTAAGTTAAAAAACACTCCGAGTGGAGAGAAATCCTCTTACTCGGGGGCTTAGCTGCGACCCTGTAATCGCCTAAGTTAAAAACACTCTGAGTGGAGAGCGATCCTCCCACTCGGGAGCTTAGCTATGACCCCATAATCGCCTAATTTAAAAAACACTCCGAGTGGAGAGCAATCCTCCCACACGGGGGCTTAGCTGCGACCCGGTAATCGCCTAAGTTAAAAACAGTCCGAGTGGAGAGCAATCCTCCCACCTGAGGACTTAGCTGCGACCCCGTAATCGCCTAAGTCACAAATATGCTATGAGCTCCGCCACAAATACAATGTTCCGTCCCTATCCGCAAGGACGATGAGGCGTCGACTGAGCATTACCTCTGAGCTATGCCACAAGTACAATGTTCCGTCCCTATCCGCAAGGACGACAAGGCGTCGACTGAGCACCACCTCTGAGCTACACCACAAGTACAATGTTCCATCCCTATCCGCAAGGATGACAAGGTGTCGACTGAACACCGCGACTGAGCTCCGTCACAAGTACAAAGTATTTTCATTCGGCAAAGGGTAATAAGATCAAGTCTAGTCGGAACCAAAGGACAATCAAAAACAGTTTAAAAACAGAGCAAAAACCATGATATTCAAAGAAATCCAAGTTCAGATAAACCCTGCAAAATTCAGAACCGCAGCGGGCAGGAGTACTCAGGCATCAAGCCTGAATGAGTTTAATGATTACATGATCACTCGGCATTCTGAGGCAAATGAAGGTGGGGCCCAATGTTTTTTGGTCACTCGTCAGGAGAAGGGCTGGCTGGATCACAGAAACTGTCAAGATCAATGCTGTATGCAATGCGAGTGGCAGCTTCAAGGAAAGTGTCCATGAAGGACTGGAAAGTGTGCTTCTTGGTCTTCACAACCTTGAGGGCCGCCAGCTTGTCTTCTCTGGCATCTTTGCAGTGCACTCGGACCAATGGCATTGCAATGTCAACGCCATAGCGAGCGGACGATTTATTCCATTCTTGCACTCGGCCAGGGATCTGATTCAGTCGAGTCATCAACCACTCGAGATCTTGTGAAAGTTCCGCCTGAGGCCAGAGTTCAGCATCAACCCGAGTCATCACTGCCTTTAGTTGGGCAAGATAAGCAACAGCGTTGTCCATGCATGATTCCAACCGCAGCAAGTTCATTGCAACATCATCTTTAACAGGACAATTGATGGGGTCGAGACCCGTCTTGACCCGCCCAGTCTCAGCCTCAAAGTCCTGACAAAGTTCTGCACAGTCAGAAAAAATGGTGAGTCGACAGTATGACAAGACGTACCAATCGACATCGGCTAATCAATTGAACGATAATACCTTCAAGCTTTAGGACCAGTTTTGCAGCAAGTTGTCCCAGATAGGACTCCAGCTCGACCTTCTTGGCTTTGAGGCTTCCAATTTCATTCGATAAGTTCTCCTTGCCCTTCTTCAGTTGCTCGACCTCCCGATTGGCCTCAGAGACGGCAGTCTTCAGCTTTGAGTTCTCCTCTTCTAACTTGCTGACTGAAGCCAGCTTCTTGTCCGCAAGCATTGTCTTCCCTCGCGCCTCCTTCTAAGCTGCAACAAGATTCCGATCCTTCTTCTCCAGAGCCTCCTTCATTTTCTCTATATAAATAACGTTCTTCAAACGAGCTTGAAGTTGACGGTTTTCACTACGCACATTTGTTCGAGTGAAGTCACTCGGTTCAAAGAGACTAAAAGGAGAAACATGGTGGAGTGTGAGTCACAAGGTGGACAGTTGACGATTGGTTACCTCCCATGATAGCCGCTTCGTCCTGAGCAGTCTTGAGGTTCTTCTTGGCCAGCTCCAGATCAAGACTAAGGCTGATTTTTTTCTTGTTCAGTTCGGAAAGTTGAGCCCCAAGTACACACGACTGTCGGTTTCAAAACCGGCGGATCTCGGGTAGGGGGTCCCGATCTGTTCGT
Source organism: Triticum dicoccoides (assembly GCF_002162155.2). NCBI lineage: Eukaryota > Viridiplantae > Streptophyta > Magnoliopsida > Poales > Poaceae > Triticum > Triticum dicoccoides. Next base: position 639,671,823 of record NC_041381.1, read on the forward strand.
CTTAGGCTGATGGTAATAGGAAGCAAGGGACACAATGTTTACCCAGGTTCGGGCCCTCTCGATGGAGGTAAAACCCTACTTCCTGCTTGATTAATATTGAAGATATGTGGAATACAAGAGTAGATCTACCACGAGATCGTAGAGGCTAAACCCTAAGAACTAGCCTATGATGGTATGATTGTAATTGTGATCGGCCTTCTAAGGACCATGCTCTCCGGTTTATATAGACACCGGAGAGCTAGGGTTTACATGGAGTCGGTTACAAGGAAGGAAATATAATATCCGGATCACCAAGCTTGTCTTCCACGCAAAGGAGAGTCCCATTCGTACACGAGCCGAAGTCTTGAGTCTTGTATCTTGACGCTTCTATAGTCTGGACGATGTATACAGTCTGGCTGTCCGGATACCCCCTTATCCAGGACTCCCTCAGCAGCCCCTGAACCAGGCTTCAATGACGATGAGTCCGGCGTGCAGTCTTGTCTTCGGCATTGCAAGGCGGGTTCCTCCTCCGAATACTCCAAGGTAATTATCGAACATGTAGACCGTGTCCGGATCTGCAAAAATGAACTTCACATACCACCGTAGAGAGAATGATACTCCAGCTGACAACTTTTAGATGACGCGATATGTCATTTCGGTCAGGTTATTATTCGAACCATTTTTCCATAACCAGCCACAGCGTATACTGCGAGGCGGTTTCCTTAACACGTCCTGTCGAAGCGAAGATCGTGTCCCCTTATCGCGGGATTCTCATCACCACGGGTGTGGGTAATCCAACCGCACCGCCAATCGCGGTGAGCGGGAGGCGAGCGGTTCCACCAGGCAAGTAGGGAGGCGCAAAAAGCTCTTACCCTCTCTTATAAAGAGATAGGGCATCTTCATCCTTCACCCACGCCTTCTCCTTCCGCTAACTCATTCCCCTCTGCTCGAGCCCTAACGCCCAAGCGCTTTTCTTCTCCATCGAAGAGAGGGTTTCCGAAGATGTTCGGATCCAGAGCAGGAGGCAAATGGATGACCTCTACCGTCCGGGAGAAGGATATTAAGAAGCTCCAGGAAGCCGGGTATCTGGCCAAGAAGATTGGCCACCATGTCCCACTGGCGGGACAGGTTATCCCTACTCCGGAGCCCTACGAGACAGTCGTGTTCCTTCCCCATTTTGTCTGCGGGCTCGGGTTTCTCCTCCACCCATTTATTTGTGGAGTCATGTATTACTATGGGGTTGATTTTCATGATCTTTCCCCCAACTCTTTTCTACAGATCTCTACGTTCATGGTCGCATGTGAGGCCTTCCTCCGGATTCCTCCTCACTTCGGCCTGTGGCTGAAGATTTTCAACGTGAAGACCAAGGTGGTGAGTGGCGAACACGCTGAGTGCGGCGGCGCCATGGTGAGCAAGATGCCCAAGGTAGTTTGGCCGAAGGGCACTTTTAATGACTCCGTCAAGGAGTGGCAGCAGTAGTGGTTTTATATTACCGAACCACGCGACGAAAAATGGGCAGCAGCTCCAGAGTTCAGATCCGGAGCTCCACTGCGGCTTACGTCCTAGCCCAAGAAGGTCCCGAACTGGTGCTCACCTGACGAGCTGTCACTGCTCCAGACGCGTGTTCGGAGTATGGTTGATAAGGACGTCAAGCTCGTTGACATGGTCCAGGTGATGCTAATTCGCCTGGTTCTCCCTTGCCAGCGTCGAGCCTGTACTTCATGGGAATTCGACCCAACCGAGCACCAAACCCTCCGGGAGCTCTATGATTCCTCCCATGAAGATATCTTGAAGGTGCTCTTTAGCTCCGGCAAATGGCCGGATTCCGCCGAGGATCGGGGGTATCAATTATCCCATTCTCTAAGCCCGGTAAGTTGCAGCCACGCCCTGTCCATCCATGCTTTGGTTGGCATGTCCTGGGGGACAATTCTAATCATGTCTCGTCATGACCTTAGGGATGGATAAAGAAGGTGGAGCAGATTCAATGTCCGGCCCCACTGCCGGAGGAACCGGCCGGACCTCTTCTAACAAAGATGCTAGTCCCTATGCCTTACAAGGCGCCAAAGAAGGAGGCCTCCGAGAAGGTCAAGAAGACCCGGAGTGGCCTCCGCTGTCACGAGGCTTCGGACGCCAGATCCGAAGGCTCCAGCGACGCTCCTTCCGATTGCGAAGAGGAGGGGGCAGAGGAGGATGAGCCTCGCTCTGCAGGCGGGAAGAAGCGTGCAGATTCCCCGTCCCTGGAGGCCGAATTGCCCAAGAGAGAGCGAGGTTCCCCTTCAGAGGCATCCACCCCGGCTGCCGATAACAGCCCAGAGCAGGATCCCGAGGCCCAGCCCCTGGAAAAACCGTAAGTAACCGAAATCTGAATATGCCTATGTATCCAGGGTCGTCTGGGCATAGTATTTTTAACTGACGCCCCATTTCATACAGCCCGGAGGGGTCTCCTGCCGGACAGTCCTCATCGGAGGATTCGTTGAGCTCGAATGTAGTGGCGAGCGAAATGCCTACGGGGACTCCTCTTCCAAAGTCAGGGCACGACACTGAGGTGTCATCTCAAAGAGGCTCATAGCCAGATAAGGTTCTGGGGGCCTCTAAGGCTCCAGGATCGGGCGAGCGGCCACCTTCCATGAAGGGAAGTTTGACCACTCCACCGGCAACCTCTGTCTACACAGAGCTGCCGGATGGCCTGTTGGCAGCGTCCGTCGTTAATGAACATTGGACCCTTATGGGTACGGTGGTTGGAAAGATTCAGGCTGCTGAAAGCGGGCTGAATGAATCATGTCTTGGCCTTATAAAGGCCTTTGAGGTATGGTTTCTAAGGAACCTTTAAAGAATTAGTATGATATGAGGAGTAGCCCCTGATACAATTTCCGGAAAAAGAGAGCCGGGCAGGGGATCAAATCCTCAATTGTAATGGGAACCTTTATTTAGTGATGTATACCCATGTATTTGAAAACAGGCGTCTGCGGAGAGGACAGCCGCTCATGATGCTGAAGTGTCCGATCTAAAAGAGAGCCTGAAACGGGCCGAAGAAGAACTTGGCCGTGTGAAAAAGCAATTGGAGGAGAAGCAAGGTATGTTCGAACATTGTCTTGCATTGGGCACAAATCAATAAGTGTGCCTATTGAAATTATGTTATTTGCCCTAGGAGCGAGTGCCGAATATGAGGCGCTGAAGAAGGCAGCGGCTGATGACCAAGAGAAGGTTGCCGCCGAACAGGCGCTGTGTGAAAAACACGAGGCCCGGGTCGTCATAGCTGAGCGGGAGCTTCAGGATGCTGTGACGAAAAGCGAGAGCTTGGAGCAGAATCTAGTAGGGAAAGAATCCGAACTCGCCCAGGCTCTTCAAGCCGCGGAAGATGCTCGGGAAGAAGCCCGAGGTGCTGTACGGGACATTCAGGAGGCCCGGAAAGTTACGGCTGGTAAGGCCTGTTGTATCTATGGCCGTTACGATGTTATAATGTGGAGAACTCTAAGCGGCAAGCTGAATTCTTGATTTTACAGGGGCGTTTGCGGATCTGCCTCGTAGCATATCAGATGCTGCCTAATTTTACCGGTCCGAGGAGATGGAGTCTGCGGGGAGGAACTTCTGGTCGCAGTATCTAGCGCCGAACTATCCGGTGCCTTTTATCGATCAGCTGAAGCAGCTAGTCGAACTGCACCAGGCGGCCGAACTAGCCATGAAGGACTTGGTCATCCGGGTGTGGCCTGCAGAGCCAATTCCCAGCAGTTTCTTCGGACTCGTCAAGCGGATTGTGGGCGCCTGTCCTCGGCTTGATATTATCAAGCGATTAGTCTGTATAGAAGGTGTGCGAATGGCGCTTGCCCATGCAAAAGTGCATTGGGGGAAGCTTGAAGCGGAAAAGCTAATAACTGAGGGACCACCGGAGGGTAAAGAGCATCGCAAGCCCGAACTGTACTAGGAAGGTGTAATGAAGGGTGCCCGCCTGGCGGCGGATACGTGCACCAAAGACATTATATTCCCTTGAGGGCATTCTTTCCAATGTTTGTAATCTATACCTACTAATAAAGTAGGACGCGTCTAGCTGGCGCCCGGGCGCTTGGGAGGGTTACCGAGCGGCTGACATAAAAGGAAAGACCTGGTCGGGGCGCGTGGTCAAAAAGGAAAGTCTCCAATCCTCCCGCGCGCGAAACATCAACTACCAACCACGGTGCCCGCGTGCGACAGCTGGCCGTGGGGATCACGTGAACCCAACCACCCGCCCCTGCCTTTGTACCTCCACACCCAAATCTCCCCTCTAACTACCCCCACGCCATCTACTTCTTCCCCATGAAAGAAGGATTCGCCATGGTGAAACCTCCATCGCCAGGAAAATCCATGGCGGCTCCAAAAATTAAGAACAGAAGAGGGGAAGAGAGGGAGAAAGGGAAAAAGAACCAGGAAAACATCAAGAAAAAGCCAAACAAAAAGGAGAAAACAAGAAGGACAAACGTACCAGGAGGAGAGAACTCCAGGAGAGAATTCCCCTTCCTCTGCTTTGCTTCCTCCCTTGACATGACTTGCAGACTTGTCCTCTAGCTGGTTTTCTTGAACGAACCTTTGATTCATGAATTTGGTACAGAAATCACATGGATTATGTAGGGGGTTGGCATAGAATCTGTGCAACCAATATGCTGCTTTTGTGCAACCAATCAAGTTACAGCAGCCAATTGTAGCAACACTGTGTGCCAAAAAAAGTAAACAAGTTGGTGCAACTATATACTGCTTTCGTGCAACTAGACAAGTTGCAGCAGCCACCTGTAGGCACACAGCGTGCATAAAAGATTGTTCACACCAACATCCGATGAAAATAGATACAAAATAGGCACAAAAGATTGTTCACACCAACATCCAACATATGCCCTGCAGTTGGCACAGTTTGACCTTCAGGTGGCACATTGGCTATTGGGGGTGGCACATCTGGAGTTACAGTTGCCTCACTTGATATTGTACTTGGCAGAGTGATTACTGGAGCTGGCACAGATGAAAGTGTGTTTCCCTCACTAGTTGCAGGCGTTGGCCCATCAGATGATGCATTATGCATGTGTTGACCTGCAGCTGGCTCACTAGGTGTTGGAGTTGCCACAGTAGGTGCTCGGGTTGCCGATTTCCTACATGCAATGCTGACATGTTGAGATGGCACTGAATCAGGATTGGTTGGCACTAAATCAGGATTGGTTGGCACTTTGTACCTCAACAACTACTGTAGATGAGGAACCGCCTACATCGGGTGTTGTGGCTTTCGCTTTCCGTCTTTGACGCTTTACAAGACGGTATTGATCACCATCATCTCCCTACATACATGACACAAAAGAAAATCAGGAGAAGGATCATAAGAAAACACATAGACAAAAACACCATAAAAACATATTTTATAGCCTATTTACTCATACTGAAAATCAGGGGAAGGATCATAAGAAACCTTTTTATGTCATGTGTGCAAATAGAAGCCTATATTTGTGCCAACTAAAACATGGATCCAAAACCAACTTTTCCTGCTATGTGTGCAACCAAACAGCCAAGACTAGAAAAGAGATGTGCAAACTAATCATGGATTTTAAAAGCCAACTTTTGCTGTAAATGTGTGCAACCAACACACACCGACATGGATGTGTGTTGTCTGTGCAAAAATATACATATATTTGTGCAACTAAACATGAATCCAAAGCCAATTTTTGCTATAAATGTGTGCAATTAAAACATGAATCCAGACTAGAAGAAGCACAAAGAAACAGTAGTACAAAGGAGAGTACAATAGTCTTGTCTCACACAAATAGCAGTAGCGGGAATATGTTCTATAGGGTGTTCTATATACTAAAAGTAAAACATAAAAAATATGAAAATCTATTTCCTGACATCAGAATCTTATTTCTACTTCCCAAATAGTAGTGTACAAGAATTGTAGCTTGAATTATGTGCAGCAAATCTAGATCAGCCTCTTTGGCCAAAAGAACATGTACATCATTGAAAACAAGAAAAAAATGTGAGAAAAAGGAATAAACCAATTACTGGGTTGTATCTGTGCAACCTATTTAGTACAAACCGTGCAAGAGACACAACCGCTCTATGCGACAAAAAGAGCAATAAAGAAAAATGTAAAAAATGAGCGTACAAACAAGTTCCGAAATCTGAATTCCGTCCAATGCACAACTTATTGTTCCACTTCCAAAACAGCTTCTGGTAGAGGTGAGACTTTTTTAATGGGCTCAACTAATTGTTCAACGTCACCAACCTCCCAGGTGATGCCCTTGTCCTACCAACTTGTGACTATCGTTCTGTATTATCTCCTTCATTACCCTCACCCCCCCGCACAATATCCTGAAGGTGAAAAAAGGTGATTAGTTAACATTGCATAAAAAATTTGTTCTGCTTCAGAAATCTGGATTAAAAAGGTTGAGGATGCCAACACAGTATTATGTTTGTTGTGCAACTAGAAATGCTGAGGATGCCAACTAAATAGATACTCTTGTACAACTAGAAATGCTGAGGATGCCAACTAAATAGGTACTCTTATGTCAACTAGTTAGAAAGTATTGTGCAACTAGAATTGCTGAGGATGCCAACTTATTGCATACTACTGTGCAAGTATAAAGTCTAAGGGTGCCAAAGATACTCTTGGGCAACCCTCAAATTTTTTGGAGATAGGACTAAATTATATACTCTTGTGCAACTAGAAAGGCTGAGGATGTCAACTAGTTGTATACTGTTCCTTGAAACTAGAAATGTTGATGATGCCAACTAAATGGATACTCTTGTGCAACTAGAAATCTTGAGGATACCAAGTCTGAAAATAGTTATTCCGCACTTGCATGACGAGAAACCAAAAACCGAGTTTATAAAAATGATGTTGATGCTGTTGAAAATACTAGCTGCATTGAGTTCTGCAGAAAAAGTACTAATCACAACTGTATGAAAATCCAGCTTTGCATTGCAGTTCGTGAAGCCATAAAAAATGTCTGCTCTCCTTCCATGACCAGCAAAATTGCACATTCAGGTCAGGCTTCTAGATAAAAAAAATGCTGAGGATGTCAATGCAGTTACATAAAAGGATGAGGATGTCAACTAGTTGGATACTATTTGTGCAACTACAAATGCTGATGATGCTAACTAATTAGGTTCTCTTGTGCAACTTGTATTAATAAAGTTGCACATGGGCAGAAAAAAATGGCTACTCTTAATATGAAGTTGGCAACTGAAAAATAACAAGTCAATCAAACCAACTAAGTAGAAACTCTTGTGCAACTGCACAAGCCTGACTAGCCAATCAGTTTAATTCAAGTAGACCAGTGCGCATAAAAAATGTGACTATGAAAAAACAAGATAATTAAATTGCTAACTAAGTATGGCCATATTGTGCAACTTCCTCATGCTCATATCCAACTAGGAATACTAAAATGACCAAACTGAATAAATTGCAGGAACTGAAATTGGATGTTATACGTCTCTCTTACAGATGTCCTGCTATTTTAAGCACTAATTATGCAAACCTACTACTGATACATAATCATGTACAGAAAAAATGGGTAAAGAAATCAAAATATTAGCAATGGCTTGTGTGAATTACCCACAAACAGCCTGTGGTATGCAACTTCGATATAATTTAACTACAATCACTAGAGAAATTTAGTTACAGCCACGAAAAAACGAGAACAAAATCATGTAGCATACAACAAAATGCAAAAACTCATCATCGGCAGCAGGCGTATCATATAATCGGCAAAATGCCATTGATTATTCAATTAACAACGAGAGAAAACCAACTGATCATCTGTGTGGTACGCAACTAAAAGAACATTGTGTGCAATTTGACAGCAATGCAAGCCAACTGAGCATGTGCAAAAAATACACCTCATACGAAACATGCTTTGTGCAGTGTAGTCGACTTCCTAGAGGTTCATGTGCAACTACAGAACCTGACTTGCCAACTATGTACTGCTCTGAGTGAAACTTCACCAGACATGTCTGAAAAAACAACTAAAATTGGACACCTAAAGCAAAACGACTAGCCACGCATTCAATCCCCTGACGACTAGCACTTCGCCGGAGTCCCGTGCAA